>NC_134482.1:47173887-47231158 GCF_964194025.1 Convolutriloba macropyga
TATTGACTGTTGTGGAGTTGCCTGTTGACTATTTCATTATCGAAAAAGGCAACAAAAATTTCGGATCTGCAACAGCTCAGACATATGAAAAATATTTGCTCGATTGATAAAAATTAGCACGCTAGACTGACAAATTGTTCATGGTGCGACTTATAAAATGCTCTTTTTGACTTCAGGAAGCTGCTCTGTGTAATTTTAGTCAATAGAGGCAAGAAAGTTTGAGTTTTTCATAAGTCGAGATTTACAAATGGACTGGGATAAACTGTGTCAATCTGACTTCAATGCTATCAAATGTTGCTTTTGTTGAAGAAAAACTCATAATGCCGCTGAGGGTTGTTTTTATAGCAAAATGTGTCTTCGAATAAGCAACTCTTAGAATCCATAGATTCAACTCGGGTTTTTACTACTCACAGAAATTGTTTTTTTGATCAGTTGTTACGTTGCTGCTAATGGTGACATTGTCATCATCGCCAATATCAGTACCATTGTCATATTCGTCACTGTCGTTGTGGTGCTCATCGTCATCGCCATTGTAATTGTTGATATTTTCGTTCTCTATCTCATCGGGTTCGGCATCACTCTCTATTCCGTCGCCAGAACAAGTTTGGTTCTCCGTTTCCACAAATAAGGGACCGAAAATTTTCTCATACAGTTCAAAAAAGATCTTGAGTTTCTCATTATATAAGAAGGCTGAAGCGGATAAGGATATATTACAGTAGAGGTCAAATTCTGTGCCAGGGGTCAATTTTGAACACTCTGACATAGTGAAGTTAACGCTTTCAATCACATCCAGGGTTGAGCTGCTCTAAATCACATAGTTCACAAAAAAGAGTGCAAACGCAAAATAATCCAAAATTGACTATCTTTACTTTTAGAATAAAGCTACAAGGTACACCAGGATAGAATAAGCAAGCTGAAATTTTATTTTCTGCCACAAAAATTGCCAGCCGTTTACTGTAAGGCTGCTTATTAACTGAAAATTGCATGAAATACGGTTTTTAACGGCTAATCCTTCTTTTCACCGCAATTAATCAACGCAATTTTTCTTCCGGCACAGAGCTCGTGTTTCACTTTGTTTCTGTGCCCGACCTGCCATTTACTTTTTTGTTGTTCATTTTATTTGAAGTAAGATTAAAGTCTTTTTCATGGGTAAAAGTTCTTTTTCTCAAGAAATGAAGTTAATTTATTTATAAGTTGTAGGAAATATATATATCTTGGAAAAATACAGGTCCTTTTCAACCGCTGCTTTTAAGGTAACTCAATTTCGGGGAACATACTGGTTCCTGATCGAGTATAAGAGGACATCTGAGTGGATCGTATAAAACTGGTCAGAGTATTCCAGATAAATCTCAACACGGAAACCAACAGCCCCCCATCTTGGCGTGTACGGTTCGCTCTAGTGTTAAATCTTCAGTCAGCTCAACATTACGACGCTATGCATACCCCGAAACGTTCGCCTTATTTAAAATTGCTTTAAAATTAGATAAATTTAAAATTAATTTAAGTCTCCTTTTTTGCACTTATTGTGTCTTAAATTCAAAATTGTGCGTAAATTAATGCGAGCTTTTGAGCATGAAAAAATTGGTTAAAAGCTTCAACAACTGAGCATGTAAAAGTCGTTCCAAAATTTCACTAATCGAGCACTTAAAAATGATTTAAAACTTTATTAGTTGAACATGTAGAAAGTGGTTTAAAACTTGAGATTGTGCCATATAGAACTATTCTTATCTTTTCCCATATAAACTCAAATAAATATCATAACCCGTATATAAGATCTTACTTTATATCAATCTTCTGTTTTTTTAAAGAATAAAAATTTAGAGAGTTAATCGTAGAGAAATAGTTGCGTTAATCCAATCATTTTGATTCTTTTCATATCAGCATGAAATTTCAAATAAAACGTTTTTCATATAAATGTTTTTGAAGAACTGCGAGCTCCATTTCTTTGTCCAAAAATTGCCTCAAGATTTTTTTCATAAAAACTTTAAATCACCTCCCAAGGGACACCTCTCCAATAAAACTCCTTTTTCATAAAAGTCCAAAATTGTCTACAAAAAAAGTTTTCATTACGTTAGCCGTGTCAAATTATCTTACTTTACGGTATTCAAATTGGGGGTATTGTCAAATTACTTTAGGGTATTGTCAAAATGTCATTAATCGCTAAGGATGAATGCAGGGATTTTTCAGTAAGATGCCAGTAAAAACTTGTCAACGGACACCCGCCGATTGACGCCTGTCAGTAGACACATGTAAATAGACGCAAAAAAATGAGTCATCTTATTTGAGTAATTTCATTTTCTAAACCAAATTGGATGTCATCCATTGACGGAAATAAACCAGAAACAAACAATAATCTATTCTTATAAACTTTTTCACCAACAATTCTCTCTATTTTACCTCAGTTTTTTTGTCAATAAACACCAGACAGTGAACGCTGAAAAAAATGAAACACTGCAATTGAAATAAAACATTTCGCTGAGTTCAATTGGAAACCACTCATTGTATGAAACTGCAGGAAAAAAGGCAATATATCAAATTAACTTTTCACCAAAAAATCACTCTATTGGGTCTTAGTGTTTATAGACGAATAAATGGAGGCAAGAAGTTGCAACAGAAAATCTTTTTCTAGTAGATGGAACACAAATTATATCAGCTAAAGTGCGGTTTGTATTAAGAGCTTAATTGTTATCAATTAATGAAGATTTTAATCAATTTCACATGCTTAAAAGCGCCTTAAATTGGTAACAAAGGCAGATTTTAGATACATTCAGTGCGCATTCGATGTGCAGTTGGTTCGGATTATAGTTGCGCTCAGTCCGACTATGAGATACCTAAATCGAGGAGAAAAAATCTATTAGCGCAAAAAACAAATTACAAATCTCAATTCTACATTTATTTTCTGTAAACTTTTGCGCTATTTCCTTTTTCTTGGCTTACTGTGATAAATTATCTATTTTTTCACCAAATGTTAATTTTTCAATGTAATAAAATAGGACGAACAAGATAGACAGATCGCGCAGATTTTCTCGTTACGACTTGGGTCTATCTCTGTGGCGTAATGAGAAAATGATAAAAATATCGGCTCATCGAATTTTAGCAACAAAGAATCAACAAACCGTAGTACTGACATGAATACAGACGACAAGCCAACATGTATCATATGCTCTCCTACGTCGGTAAGGTTATCTTTTGTCAAAAAACGAGTTCTCGCCCATTTCCTGAGAGCCGATCTCCATTCCGTCTCTCGCCCATTTCCGAGAGAGAGAGAGAGAGAAAGAGAGAGAGAGAGAGAGAGAGAGAGAGAGAGAGAGAGAGAGAGAGAGACGGAGAGAAAGATAGAGAGAGAGAGAGAGAGGGAGAGGGAGAAAGAGAGAAACAGAGACAGAGACAAAGCAAGAGATCGAGAGCGAGAGAGAGAGAGAGAGGAGAGAGAGAGAGAGAGAGAGAGAGAGAGAGAGTATATATAGTATATAGCTATTAAAAATTGAGACTATTTTGTGATTAGAAGTCAACCCATTAAGCATAATTGACATTGAAAGTCTGGCAATTTTACACGCGTCGTGTTCGCGTGATAACTTTTGCCTTGCCTAGCCGGTTCTACTGGCTTACGATTATTTCAACTTCCTGAATTGATGAGGAACATCAAATTAGCTTTCCCACGGGGTAAATTTACAAGCGGAAGGCGAGATCACAAGCAGGAAATCATCAGTTTGTTTTCAATCTCCGTGTCTGTTTGATCAATTCACATTAGAATTTTATTTTGATCACCTTTCGCGAAGTATGAAAACATTTTATCAAATAAGTTCAAATTTACATTCTTTCAAAATCCTCTTCAAATTGATAAATTCACATTAAACTTTTAACATTCTTAATTACATCTCAAAATTCGACAAAACAAGCAAATTAGCTAATTGACCAGCTCATCAGGTCATAGCCAGAAGTAAGTGTGATTCACAGAGGATAATTAAAAACACACTTTTTAACCAGATCTTTTCCGTTTGCACCCCCCTCCCCAGCTCAGTGGATGCACTTTATTTGGAACCCCAAACGCACGTGCCGTATTTTTACATAACGATTTACTATGTAATGACACGTGCTCTGTAACTGGGGGAGCATAACGTACGGGGGGGGGGGGGGGGGGGAGGCAGCAAACGGAAAAGATCCGTGTTTTTATGTTCCAAAACATTTTGACCATTTCTCAATATCTGTCGGCTCTACTGAATTCAATAGGTTTAGATCTTTAATAAGTTGACGTTACAATCGAATGATAATGAAATTTTAGCCATTACAACAATTTACAAGGATGATGAAAAAGTAGCAGTAGATTAGTTCAAAAGTAAGAAAGCGCTAAGGATCATAAATTTTTTTTATCAGTTCTGACTTTGTTCATGAGACTGTTTAGGTTATGACATAAATTATGACCAATTATAACAGTTTTTAGATTCTCATGCTTTCATAAAAGTTGTTGAAAAAAACTTTTTGTATGCTAACTTAATCTAAAAAATCGTAATGTCTGTTGTTAGTAAAAATAAAAAAGTTCACCAGTTTTCTGACACAAGGACAAACAATTTTGTCAAGTATCTCGAAAAAATTATAGCAGACAAAAATTTGAACTAAGATGCATATTAAAACATTGGATTTTCTCGGAGGTTGGCGGCTGAGTAAATCAGCGCTGAATCAGTATAGATACATTCTGTTTTTTAGGATGGCCAGTACTCTGTTCATATCCCAATTTATACGGATTAGTCTTGTTTTTTTGAGTAAAATTTACTGCATGAAAAATAGTATACTCAGCTTAACTCCCGCCAACAAGGTTTGATTTTAGTGCGATTCGAACTTCCGCGTGGGTACTTGTAACATATAGTTTGCGTAGCAAGTCGTAACCACTAAGTTAAATGGGCTTTGTGGTAACTGCCTACAAACTTATATATATGTAGTGTGTATAATCCTATAGTACTTACCAGTTATCAGCCACAAATGTACTACATTATTCTGCTCAGACTTAATTTTGGGGTATGAGTGATATTCAGACTATACAGGATAAACTTAGTCTGGACGAACTCTATTGCCTCAATAAAATCATAATGAAGAATAACTGCACATAGAGAACTTTAAAATATTCTGTAGATGCAAAGTTTCAGAACTGAATTAAGTTTTTACACTTGAAATGTGCTGCTTCAGCGCTGAAATGCTCTGAGACTCAAAACAATTTAAAATGTACACCTAAAACAATTTAATTGAGCAGCAATCTCAATGAATTTTTTTTTTAAATCGAGAAGAGTTATCATTCTATAAAATGAGAATAATTATTGAATTTTTAGGAGTTGTTAACTTATTGTCAACTAAATTTGGGCATAAACAACTTTTTCTAAATCACAATCTCAGAGTCAAATGGATGCAACATTCGTGCACTTTTCTACTTGGAGTTTCTTTTTCTCTTCATTTCTAACTTATTTTTTAACTGATTACAAACAAATTTTGATAAAATTTTTTTAAAACCATAATACTGCTGAAATATACTTTTTGAAATTGACTCTGCCCTGGTGGATATCGTTGTAAAACATTTTTTAAAACGCATTTTATCTCTTGTAGCTTAGGCTGCTAAAAAAAGATTCTTTTCCATTTTGCTGAAAATCAGTTATGTTCTAACGCGAATAACAGTTCTTAATATAAACAATTCTTAACCAATTGCTTTTTCAAATTTTTCAATTATTTACGAGACTGATTGCTTGCTTAATGGCATATTCGGCTTAAAGCACCGAAGCCAAATTTTGAATTTCAATTAAAAGCATTTTATCACGTAATTGGTTTACTTTAGTAGGTATCATTTCACACCCTCATTTCTCTTCAATTGTTTCGACCCACTTGTAGGGGGAGGAACTATATACTCAATTGAGTCTTTTGTTCAGTCAATTTTGGGCGCTCGATATATTCATCGTAGAGAGTCGAGACTGGTATCATATGGAAATAAAAAATTTTTGATTTCCGTTTTTACAGAGAGTTATCGGTGTTTAAATTTTTGTGAAAAGTGGACGGAAATGCATTGTTTTTATTCATGTTTTACTTTTTTTACCAATTTTTTGACAATTTACTAAACATTGTTAATAGTTTTAACGGCAAAGTTATTGGTTTTACAGGATAGCGGAGGCTTGTCAAATGGTTTTTATCCGAGTTTTTTGTATAATAAAATTGTCAAATTTATGGAGCTTAGACTGTTTTAAATACGACATGGCTCCAAACACGTTTTTGTATCCCACTTTGATTGAATATGCCGTATACAAAGACCTAATATCTGCTGTCACAACCTTTGGAAAATCCATTAATAGCTAGTTGTACCTTCGTTTCCCATAGGAGTTTGCTTGAAAAAAAAATCAAGCCGGTTTTCCGAAAAATTAACTCAACAATTATACAATATTCATTATTTATTTTTGATTTGTTGAAATTTTTATTTGCTAAGTTTTCTATTACTTTTTCTCAGCAAAAATAAGGAGCAGTTGATTGTTTTTGTTTGAAGAATACATATTATGTTTTCAGAGAAAGGCACTTAGTCTTTATGGCTTTGAAAAATGTGGTCTGGTTAATTTTAATTGAATTCTCTTCTTTTTCCTTCATTTGTTGTTGACAGGGCTCATAAAATTTCCACCTCTGCCAACTCATTTTAAATATTCTGACCGTTGGTTATGCTTTGATTGATGTCTATGGAGCTTAAAAATGTGCTCTCACAAGTATTTTTTGAGTGTGCGAAACTGGTGTACTATCTGTTGTTGTTTTTGTTGTCTTTTCTATGAAGACCCCTTAAAAGAAAACCCAGCTAATTTTAAGTGAGATCCAATCAAATAAACTAATTCTTTTTTTGTCAATTTGAAACGTTGAATGGCAAGCAAAACTGGCTGCCATAGCAGTTGCAAGTCAGTTTGTTTTAAGTTGAAAGTTCATGGTTTGTGTGAATTTCTGAAAATATTTTTTGTTTTTGTCTTATTTCTGTGCATTTTGTAGCTTTCTCTCCAGTTTTTATTATGTTTTTTTTTCAGCTAATGGTTTCTTGGATGTGGTACTGCGCATTTTCATAATGAAATTTTGGAATTTTGGATTTTAGCCCAGTTCTGATTTCTCTTTGTTCCCTTGACACATTATCACAGAAATGGGGTGACAGATTTAGAGTTAGAGAAAGCAAAACTAAAGAGTTTTAATATTCTTCAGGCATAGCCTATGGTTTTAACAGTTGCCAAAACGCTTTCTGGTTTTTCCGAATTAGTTTTTCTTTTTTGACGTTCTTTTTGTAATTGATTGAAACATCATGGATAATGACAGGTCTTTCTTCTTCTTATGAGATCTAAAATTTTCTTAAAATATAAAGACCGAGTTGAAACTTATCAGTTTTAATCAGTTTGAATTTGCCTTTTTTCCTGAAAACCAATAATATATTTTTGAATTTTCCTCTTTTGTTGATATTCTTTGTCGGCCTGATATCGATTCTCATTATTGACAGGTCCACTATCTTATATAATTTTGATCTAATGAAGTACTGGTTACTGAGTTCCGATCAGTTTTTATCAAGTGTTTTTTTTCTCTTAAGACGTCACGTTTTGGTCATAATTAAGGTATGATAATTTTTCCTTTATATTGTTGTCTTGTCCAGTATTCTCATTAACGGCAAGTCTCATTGGCCCTTCAATTCATCATTATTGTTTCCATTTAGTTGCTTTTTAATCGATATTTTTTTTCTATTTCTTCCTCATTTGGATAACAAATAAATCTAAACAAGAATAAGCGGGGTTGGAACATTATGTGCAAAGTCACTTTACCAAGCCTCCTTGTTTTTTTTCAATCCTAAAATTGGATTGTATTGGGATTTTTTTTCACTCAGTTTTCATGACTTTGATCGGTCAAAAGGTATAAACAGAAAAGGCACTGCGAGCATTAAGTTTCCCTAGAAGCCCTAATGTAGTTTTGGTAGTTTTTCAAGTGCTTAGATTGCTGAAACGACTAGGAATGCCTAAAATCAAGTTGAAATGATAATTTTCAGTTATTTTTGAGCCCCAAATGTGGCAATTTTTTCGAATGGTTTTCAAGCTTGTCAAATGGTTTTTATCCGAGTTTTCTGTTTAATAAAGTTGTCAAATTTATGGGGTTTAGACTGTTTTATTACAGACATGGCTCCAAGTACGTTTTTGTATCCCACTTTGTTTGTATATGCCGTATACAAAGACCTAATATCTGCTGGCACAACCTTTGGAAACTCCATTAATAGCTAGTTGTACCTTCTTTTCCCATAGTAGTTTGCTTGAAAAAAATATTGCCGGTTTTCCGAAATATTAAATCAACAATTATACAATGTTCAATATATATTTTTGGTTTGTTGAAGTTTTTATTTGCTAATTTTTCTATTCAGCAAAAATATGGAGTAATTAATTTTTTTTGTTCAAAGAATGCACATAATGTTTTCAGAGAAAGGGACGTAGTCTTTATGGCTTTGACAATGTGGTCTGGTAAAGTTGAATTGATCTCTCTTCTTCTTCCTTCATTTGTTGTTGACAGGGCTCATAAACTTTCAACCTCTGTCAACTCATTTTTAATAATTTTGACCGTTGGTTATGCTTTGATTGATGTCCATGGAGCTTAAAAATGTGCTTTCACAAAAATTATTTGAGTGTGCGAAACTGGTGTACTAGCTGTTGTTGTTTTTGTTGTCTTTTTCATGAAGACCCTTTAAAAGAAAAACCTGGCTAATTTCAAGTGAGATCCAAGCAAATAAACTAATTCTTTTTTGTCAATTTGAAACGTTGAATGGCAAGCAAAACTGGCTGCCATAGCAGTTGCAAATACTGGTCAGTTTGTTTTTTGTTTTAAGTTGAAATTTCATGGTTTGTGTGAATTTCTGAAAATTTTTGTTGTTTTTGTCTTATTTCTGTCAATTTTGTAGCTTCGTCTCCAATTTTTATTGGAGTTTTTTTCAGCTAATGGTTTCTTGGATGTGGTACTGCGGATTTCCATAATGAAAGGTGAATTTTGGATTTTAGCTCAGTTCTGATATTTCTTTGTTCCCTTGCCACATTATCACAGAAATGGGGTGGCACATTTAGCATTAGAAAAAGCGAAACTGAAGGAATTTAATGTTCTTCAGACATAGCCTTTAGTTTTAACGGTTGCGAAAACGCTTTCTGTTTTTTTTCCGAATTAGTTTTTTCTTTTTGACGCCCTTTTTGTAATTGTCTGGAACATCATGGATAATGAGAGGTCTTTTTTCTTCTTATGAGATCTAAAATTTTCCTAAAATGTAAAGACCGAGTTGAAACTTATGAGTTTTAATCAGTTTGAATTTGCTTTTTTTCCTGAAAACCAATAAAATATTTTTGAATTTTCCTCTTTTGTTGATATGCTTTGTCGGCCTGATATCGATTCTCATTATTGACAGGTCCACTATCTTATATAATTTTGATCTAATGAAGTACTGGTTAATGAGTTCCGATCAGTTTTTATCAAGTCTTTTTTTCTGTTAAGACGTCACGTTTTGGTTATAATTAAGGTATGATAATTTTTCATTTTTATTGTTGTCTTGTCCGGTATTCTCATTAACGGCAAGTCTCATTGGCCCTTCAATTCATCATTATTGTTTCCATTTAGTTGCTTTTTAAACGATATTTTTTTTCTATTTCTTCCTCATTTGGATAACAAATAAATCTAAACAAGAATAAGCGGGGTTGGAACATTATGTGCAAAGTCACTTTACCAAGCCTCCTTGTTTTTTTCAATCCTAAAATTGGATTGTATTGGGATTTTTTTTTCACGCAATTTTCATGACTTTGATCGGTCAAAAGGTATAAACAGAAAAGGCACTGCGAGCATTAAGTTTCCCTAGAAGCCCTAATGTAGTTTTGGTAGTTTTTCAAGTGTTTAGATTGCTGAATTGACTAAGAATGCCTAAAATCAAGTTAAAAAGATAATTTTCAGTTGTTTTTGAGTCCGAAGTTTGGAGATTTTTCATGTTTTTTTGTCATTTTTGTTTTTTGTTTGACTAGTCTTGAATATAAATTGTTGAAATTCATTACGTTATTTTGCAAGATGTATTCAATTTTTTTGACAATTTCACGAATTTGATGGTTTATTACTGCAAAGAGAAACCAACAAAATTGACACTAACTTGTGCATTTCTTTCAAATTTTCTGAAGTTTTTGCCAGTTTCCGAGCTTCTGGAGCCTCAAGTGCCATGGAATTTCCTCTAGGGTTTCATAATAGGTTATTGCATAGTTTCTAGTGGTAATGTGAGAACTTTTAATTGCCCTCGAATGAGAAGCAGTTATTGTTAACGTGTGTGTCTTTTTTATGCAAAAGTTTTGCTTGAGCCTGTTTGCTTTTCTTCTAGACTGATCTCTGACTGCTCAAGTGACCCTTTCACGCACTTCTAATTGATTTACGAGAAATCTGAAATGCTCTCACTCCGAAATGAATTTTATTGTTCAAACAAGAATGATTATTAGAGATAGGATGACAAGGCCCTGATAGCCAAGTGGTTAGTGCCTATGGCGAGGTGAAGTCATCGGACTCAGGAAGTCGGTGTTCGAACCCTACCTTTAAGTGATGTTTTTGCACCCATAGACAAATATATACGCCCCATCTGTCATTTGAGAGCAGTTTTTCCGGCGTTAGTATGTTTATGTTTAAGATTTTGACATCTTGAATTTTGGCAGTTTTTTTAAATAAACTTTGCTATTTTCTTGTAGATCTTGACAATATGTGTTTTTAGTAAGTTTCTCCCCATTGGCAAGAAAACTTACCCTAGGATTTGCCACTATGTTAGGGAATTGTTTTCAATGGAATTGTTTTCAATATTTTATCTGAGTTTTTGAAAATTTTTGATAAAATTTGATTTTTTTTTCAAATTTTAGAAATCCTTATAATATTCTGAGGATATCGATCTTAATGGCCAGTGGATTTCTTAGGGCCTGAAATTGGGTTACTTGATAACTTCTCGAAACAATGAATTGGTTCTGAAGAAATAACTTTGAAATGTCAATATCTATGTTTATCGACATTTACGTGATGTAATTCTCCCATACGTACACAAAAAAAAACTAAATTTTTATTATGATTAATATGATGATAATGATGATTAAATGCTGCAGTGTCGTAAAGCATCCGTGAGCCAAAAATTCAAATCATTGTGTTTTTAATTGTTAAGAGTTGACTTATATTAAAAAAATGATACTATAAATCTAAAACTGATAAGCCATTTTCTTTTCCCTGTCATTGATCATTTGAGCTGAGCAGTATATCCTTAAAAAATTTTGTCCACGGACCTTATGATTTCAAAAAAAAAACACAATTTTAGTAAGTTTCAACAAATTGTTTACACCTTTTAATTTCTGCTTTTATGGGCAATTTTAGACAATTTCGCGGATATATTAAACATCGATCAAACAAAAATAAATATTTAACATACTTTTTAATTTACCTTCCTGCCCATTAGTTTTTCCAGAATTTTATAGCACCTTATATTGGAGAAAGAAAAACTAGAGCTCAAAATTGGAAGGTAAAGATTCGAAGTAGTTTGTCATTTCGCTGTTAAAATCCGCCTTCATAAAAATTGTGTAGACGTTACGAAAGATAAAAAACCGCAGATGGCTTAAAAATTGTGAAAAAGTGTGAAATAATTTAAATCGAAGATAAGCTTCAATTTTTCTTCAAATTTCACTGCACAAATTTTTAACCCTCCCAACTTCACTCGGGTTTTGAAAAGCCTCGTTTCTAAGGATCAAAAAGGGAAAAAGGGGAAAATCCCACGAGGGTTTTCAAAATTGTAATTAGTATTCAGTTTTATGATACTTGTAGACAATAGTTCTCTCTCGATTGCTATTTCAGGTCGGCTAAAGCTCCAAATACAAATATTTTCCCCTTATTTTGCTGTTATTTTTATAAACTTTCACCCTTTCAAAAATTTTGAACAACCAAACAACGCTATACGGCGATTTTTTGTATTTATTTTATATTAGGCTGGCTAATTTTATAGATGATATAAAAAATTACTCGCTTGGTTCACTTTTTTACTAGTTGTTGATAAGTAGAGTATAAAGGTCAGTATTTACAGCATTAGTGATATTTTGCACGGAACGGTAGCTCTTACGTTTGAAATATGCTATAAATTGAAAAATTTCTTATTTATCTCAAAAAAAATTTTGTTGGTAACACATGTTGCTTTTAAACGTTAAAGCAAGTTTATTTTTCAAACTTGACTAATTTTCCTGAAAATAAGTTTTCCATAAAGTTTATACAAAATTTTCTTTCATATGAAAATAATACAAAATTTATTTCAAATTTTTAATGTTTCGGTGTAGAATGATCATCAATTTCAAGTAATTCTCAAAGCAAATCTAATCAAATGAAGCGACGAGAATTTCATTTTGTTCATATTTTAACCCGCCTTCGTTTTCAGCCCTCGAACCCAACTTGCTATTAATTATTTTATACCAAAACATCTTGCTCGAATTACTTTATTTTTAGTTCATTAATGGCTTCAATAACTTCTGGTAATCATTAGTTTGTCTAAAATTTAGCCTATTCTAATTAAATTTGAGCAATTATTTTTATAGCAGTCTTTATTAATTCTGATTTTAATAATTTTGCGCTAAAATTTCCGATGGCCTATTTCAGTTCCCACCCCTTCAAATTTTGTCATTTTAGTTTTTACTAACGGGTGGATCACTTGATATTGGGTACCGTTAGTTATCTTGTTATTTGTTATGACAAATTAGTTATCAAAATCCAGCTGTAATAACTAGGTTTGTGATGACGGATTGATTATTTTATACGAACAACAGGATTAGATTACATCATGTCTCATTTGCAGATGTTTGTTCATTTTGTCTCCGGGGGGGTTTCGCCCCCTTGGTTAATTCTGACTGATAATTTATCAGTTCTTTCTGGTTATTACATAGTACTACTTCACTGTCGTTTTATGTCTAATTATTTCCTGCTGTCGAACAGGCTGAACAAACCACAATTGTCTTCAGTTTCAGGTATGATAATTTAATTCTATACTTCAATATATGTTTTTTTAAAACATAATTGTTTGTTATTACTGTAGTTGCTGTAGGTCTGTATAATTTGAGTATATTAACATCCCGGATCTAAAAGTAAGTCAAAATCGATACTGGGCAAGTCTAATTTGAAGTCTAATATCAGAACTGAATTAAAGCTATGATCATGTCATTTTTTACACTTGTCAGTCTTGTGCATGTCTTTGCAAAGACTTGCAAGTGTAAATCCAAGTGTGGGCCAATTTAGATTTGATAAATAAATTTATTGTTATTTGTGTTCTTTTCTCGTGAAACTCATATGACTAGGGCCAACAAAACCAAAATAAAAATAAACTGGTTTATCAAATCTAAGGACAAATTACTTATAAATACGGTTAATGCGAAGTAAGCCGACATAAAAGTAAGTCAAATGTCATGTAATAGTTATTTAATAACTCAGAAATAATACAATATTAATCGTTACAATCAGGGCTGCACATAGTATTAGCAATTTAAGCGCACAAGAGAAACAAAAAGAAGGTCATGACCATGGCCATGCCTCTCGTCCGCCGTCAGATGTAGTCTGAAATCCGCGGGCGGACATCGCGGCGATGCGCGCCCACCGACCCACCAGGGTCAACTTTTAATACGGCTATCTCGAAAATGCTCTTCATCTCTTTTTCAAAATCCGGCTTGCTTACCTATTAGCTTGTTTACCGCCACCTAAAAACACACTCAACACGTATATTTGACAGGTTATCATTAGGATTCAAAAACCTTGTCTAACAATGCCTTGAGGGAGTCAGTACTAAATTTCTATTGTTATGAGGACAATTTGTTAGATCCGCACGTACCAAGTTTCAAGAGAATTGAAAAAGACAAACACAGGGGAGGAACTGAAGAAATATTATCAAAGGTTGCATTTCTAAACAAGATTTTTGATCAAGAATGAATTCTAAACAGATAGATTCGAATGTAATAAAAAACACCAAGTCAGTCAATATATTTTTAAATTCGTTATAAAATCCTTTAGTCAAATTTAATGTTTCATACAGTTTTAACAGATTCTATTAAATAAAATCGAATTAAGTTAGCACTTACAGTCTTACAAAATAAAAAAAATCAATGAGCAGCGAGTAGGCCCATTGTATTCAGAAAAAGACTCTTACCCCACTGCCCCCCGCCCCCGCTAGTGATTAGGGCTACGTGTCGTTTTGACCTAAAAGGCTCACCTGCTAGGTAACCCAATGTTAAATGGACGAAATTTTTCCAATTCTTCTGAGAAAAAAAGTTATCAGGAATTCATAGGTATTCGGGGATGCCTTTTTTCTAATGCTTAACGCTAATGCAAACTCAGTCAATGATGAACCAAAGTGGAACCATGTCAGAATACGGGACAACCTACTTTCTACTGCGAAGAATCGACCGATTTCGTTCTTTTGACATTGAGTTTCCTTGAAGAACGGCTTTAAATTTCATGCTATCAAATTGGCTGGGCTGCTACAGATCACACAATACGGGATCTCTTTATGTATGCCAGTCAAACTTGACAAAAGATATAACAAATCGAAGGCAAAGATATATGCCTAAGACCTGTCTGTGCTATAAGTCTCAATTTAAAATGGTTGGGGGGCTGAAAGTATTAAATTTATAAAAGAGTAAATATAAAATTACAGCTTACTAATTACCAGTTGTGTAGTGGTGAATTGGAGGTGAGCTGTTGGGCGATCGTTCACTTGGGTGTTTCTTCAGTTATGTTATTTGTCGAAAAAGAAAGTTATAAAATTAAATCTGGAATTATTTGTCTAAGTTATTAAACAATTTTGTTCGACTATTTTATTGTTAAAGTGAAGTTAAATTTTGAGAAAAAATGAAAGCAGTTGTCTGCTGCTTGTTTCTGGGAGTGATTTCTGTCTCTCTAATTTTATTCCGTCCCACTTCGCTGAGAGAAACAATTAATTCCTCTCAGCTCCGTTTGGGCCGATAGGGAGCGAATCACAAACTCACGTTCATAGTGAGGTGCTTCTTAATTTTCCTATTGGCCGAGAAGGCAAGAGAATTAACTCTTTTTTATCTCACGGAGAAATTATTGAAACTCCAAAAAATAATAAAAATCTAAAAAGCTGAGAGCATCAATTATTGATTTCGTAGGCGCCTGTTTTCTGCTTTTCCCCTCTTCTAAAACCGCAACAATTATGGTTTTCTTGGGGGCTTTTTATGAGACTCTATTGTCTTTTCCCCTGAAGCAATCTGCTTCATCTTTATTGAAATTGGGGGAAAAGATCTGCATTGCAACTGTCAAAAGCAGAAGTAATTTAAATCAAAAGAAACTGTGGTTTTACAGGCCGCCTACGTTCAACAATGTACATTTTCTATCCTGGATATAAGCGAGGAGATCCAGGCCTAAAGTTGTGTTATTTAAATAAGTCGAACTGAGTTGTTTAAATACTTGTGTACTGGTAGTCTTAACAAGCGTTAGTTTGTTTAGCGCGCGGCGAAAGAATGGTTAATTAGCGCCTAAATACGTTCGCTCTAATGCGGGATTAATTATCCGCTCATTTGTAACGGCTCTCGTAATACTACAGCTCACCCCGATTTTTATGATAGAAAAGAAAATGATTAAAAAAAAGAAATATATTGCATCGTATATAATTTTATTGCGCTTGAGACATATAAATGAGTTACTACAAGTTCAGACAGTTATGAAATTAATCGCAAAGGGCGACAATGTAATGCTATAAAATTAATCGCAAAGGGCGATAATGTTGTGCTGTATTATTCAAAAAATTCTGGGGGCAAAATGGCTGGGCTTGGTACTGGACTGTCGCCGTCGTCCAATATATCAAACACTTCCACAACTTCTTCAGTTTGTATAGTCAGTTCCACAGGTGATGATGACGCCATTTCCACAGGTTTTCTGTCTGTTTTCTTTTTGGCTTCTGGTTTGTGTCTTTCTTCTCGTTTATTTTTCCGAGTTTTCTTGTCCTTCATTTTTCTTAATTCGCGATTTAGCTCTTTAACCTTTTGCACTAGCTTCTTATTTTCAATTCCGAGCTTTTGATTTGCTGATGTGATTTCTAGATGTTTTTGGATGTACACCTTATTCAATTGTTTTAGATTGCTGTCTTCAGTCTTCTGAAGTTGTTTTGTAATCACATACTGACGTCTCCAGTAGTCATCGCTGGTAGTTTTTTCCTTCTCATTGCTCTCCATTTTGAGGTTCTCAAATTTTATTTGCAATTCTTGTAGTTCCATTTCTTTGATGAAGAGCTCTTGCTTGAAGCGGTTGTTTTCTGTGATGAGACTTTCTTTTGATGTTTCGCTACAATGGTCTTCTGCTGAAGGGAACGCGGTTATAGCATCATAAGGGACGTTAATGTAGACATCTAGCTGGTGATTTCTTACGTTATACGTTTTCGTTTCTGGATCTCTGTTCTTTATCCTCCACGTGTTAGTTTCACTGCTTAGGCTAAAATGTTTTACGAGTGGCAATTCGTCCGATTTCATGAAGCAATCCTCATTCGTAGCATCGTTTCTAACTTTCACCCGTTCTAATGTTGTAAATTTGTTGTAATTTGCTTTGAGCGTGTATTTCAGATGGTTGAGAAATCTCGGGTTCTCAGGATTTAGGTCTGCCTCTCTGCTTCGTTGTACGTTCAAGCAGTAGTGTTTGTTTTTCCTATCTTCCTCAGATAAGAGGTCATCAATGTTGGCTAATTTTCGGATCTTTTCCGCATGGTTATTATTCAGAAATTGTGAGGGGCATCTTTTGCGGTTTATTTTCCAGTTAACTTCAGGGTCGTACTGGTTAGAAGTTGATGGAGTGTCCAGTTGTGGTTTAATGGGTGCAAACGGGGGAGTTGATGTTTTGCTTGGATGGTCATTTTTCCTAATTTGATTTGGGTGTGCTGCAGATTGTTCGTGGGGAGTGTAGATTGTTCGTGTAGAGGACATGTTGACAGTCTGATTTTGATCAGTTGTGGTGATCACACTCTTAAGTGTTGCTTGGCTGTTCATTGTGATGTGTGGGATCTAAAATTATTTTTGATTATTTTTCCTGTGTCTTAATTATCACACATTATGGTCTCTTTCAAGTTTGCAATTGTATTGCTAATATATTCTATTGTAAAAATGTTTTTTGTAAGGTTTTGTTGCTAACTGCTTTACTTAAAAATTATAATGCTAAATGCATTTGTTATTAAAGTTTGGTAGAAAAGTTTTTGTTTTGCTAAATGCAAAGTTAATTTTAATGAAGGGAGGGGGCAATAATAAAAAAATTTTTATACTTATGCCAGGCGGGCAGCCCTGGCACAAGTACGTCTTTCTCCGCTGCCCGGAGGTGTGAGTCTTGGGGCGTGCGTCACACTAACACGGCTGCAACGACCCGTGCAGCTGGGGAGACAACCTTGCTTTAGCTGAAAGAAGGAAATTTTTCGGGTCGTTTTTTGGAAATTTCAGTTATCGTGTTAGTGTTCTGAATTATTTAGGTTCAAAAGCCGGGGGGGGGGGGGGGGCAGGCTGGAGAAAGCTGAGGTAACCCCTTCCCGAGGAAAAGTTAAAAGAGAGAAAAAAAAGATCGTTTGGGCTTGAGTGTTTTTGGTTTATTAGACAACGTCGTCTAAAAAATTTTTGCAAATGGGACATTTTTTCTGCTTATTTATGCACACTCGACAGAATCGGTGTTCGTCATGTTGGGAAAAATGTGGGTGTTTTGTTACTCCTAGTTCTGTTTTCATTTTTTTGCATAAATTGCATCGGAAGTAGGATGTGATCAGGACGGGAAGACAAGGTCGAAGACAGATGGGACATTTAGGGTTTGGGTATCTTTTAAAAAGTGCTTTTCTGCAAGGAATACATACATAGTGGGGATTTTCTTTGGGGAATTGCTTGTGTAGTTTTTCTACAATAACGGTTTTTCGTGAACATATAGGGCAGATAATGTCCTTATGGGGATAGAACCAACGGAAACCGTCGAATAGGGATTGTGAAAGACCCATCGAGTGACTGTTATTTTATTTTCCTTATACAAAAACAGGAAAACCTCTGAGAAACTGCAGTAGGATGAGGTTAATAAGAAACGATATTGCAAGCAAGGTAATTAGGGTTAGGATAAATATTTTTGTGGATAGGTCTAGATTGGTCATTTTCCGTATCTGGAGAAAATGGAAAGGAGGTAGTGATTAATGAAAAGGGATATTGCCAATGCGCATAAGAGAACAAATAGAATAATAAACAATGTTATGGGTTGCATTTTGTCAATTCAATGAGTAGTGCAGAACTAGGGTGAAGGAGGTGACTTGCTCCTGGTAAAAACTGAGTTGTTTTAGGGATATCGATTGGATTAAAAATAAAACTAGGAAAAGAAGTAAAATTTTGGATGTTCTTGAACGCATTTTAGATTATGTGGTTGTTTTTTCGCAATGAGGGCATAATTTATAATCTTCTACGCAAAATTTACAAAAGTTGACGGGCTTATGATCACTGTGATGAAACGTTTTTGCAACAGAGTATTGAAATCTTGTTTGTTTGCAAACATCACATTGAAACCAGTTAAAGATTGAAAAGATAACATTAAATTTAGAGCATTTTGGACAAAAATCATAGCCCATATCTTTTATAACATATTGGTAACAGAGCAGACACATTACGTGGGGTAGTTCGTTAGGGGGGTTCTCGTGTAATTTTTTGAAAACAATTGTTTCACGTCTGCAGCATAAACAAATTAATGAGACCGGTTTGGATTCTATAGTATTGGTTTCTTTGTCAGTTGTATTCATTTTTGGAAGATTGTTATTGGAGGGGATTATGGGACTGGTATGGTTGGAGGATTTGGTTGTTGACTATTTTGGGATTTTATTGCTTGGTCTATTACTAATATAACTACTAACATCAAAAAATTGAAAGGAATACTTACAACAACGAGGAAAACGGTTAAAATGAAGCAGAAGGCTGCTGCAATAATCATGAGGGTCATTAATAAAAAATCAAGTACTTTGGGGATAAACATTTTGGATAATTTGTGAAGGTAGTTTTGAATCAAGGATTTTACCACGGGTTGTTTGGGTCAATTGTTTGTTTGCATAAGGGGCATTTAGTAGTTGTGAAGGTCATACACTGCAAACAAATTGATTTTTCAGGGTGTAGGCTTTTGAAGTGGTTGTGGCAAGTGGATAACTTTTTGATTTCTTGACAAGAATCACACTGGAAATAATGGCAACGACTGATTGTATAAATGGGGGTTACGCAAATAGGGCATTTAGGTTGGTTCCAATATTTAAATAATTCATTTCTACAGGGAATGCAAGCAAAATGGGGGGGCTGACCATTTGGGTTTTTGTGCAATTTTTTGAATTGACGGCAAGGGAGATAACAAACAGGGCATTCAACTTTAGGGGTTGTATCAATTTGAGGTTGCTGAGACGATATTTTCAGAATGTTTCCCATTATAAGGACAAACTAGAAAGATCCGGGTATACGAGTTCTAATCCATGGTGTTCAAGTTCGTTGGGGATAGTTACATTTAAATCTGCAATAGCAAAAAAGAAATTCCAGTGTTTCTCGTTTGGATAAATGTAATAAAGATTAATGGTACCTGTGCTTAGGAACATATAAGTTATTTTGATACATGCTTTATATTGTGTAAAACAGATAGTAAACCATCTTTCTGCTTTAACAATTTTAATTTTTTCCTTACCAATGAACAAAATCATTTTATTTTTAACAATTTGAAAAGAAATGAGGGAAAAAGAACAAATTGATCAGAAAAAAAAGGATAGGAAAAATGAGCAAGGAAAAAAAATTATTTTTTGGGGAGAGAAAGTTATGTGAAACAATTTACTTTACTGAAGAGCGCCCAAATTGACTGGAAAATGGTCTTCGATATCAATGAGTGCAAGAAAGAATTCCCAGTGCATCATTCCCATTGTTACTCGAGTAGAACCCTCACATCCACGCTCGTAGTCTGTATAGTGTATAATTATACAGGGTTTAATCTCTGCTGTGGAAGTTTCAATGAAAGATCTCTCGAGGGACTCTACTTTGACTAGACGCTCACCAAAGTGGAACAGCATTATAGAAGATCTAAATTAAAAGGGATTTTAGAACCATTTAAAGCTTGGGATATATTTATAAAGAATGTCCAATAGGGGGAAGATGGTGTTAAGGTAATGGTTCCATCAGTCCAAGTGTTTAAATATTCAAAATGGAGTATTAATTGTGGGATTACTCTGTTGCTTTTTGTCGTGACAAATGATTTTTCAAAAAATTGTATTTGTATAAGGCAGTTTTGGTATGAGAATATCATTGCTGCTTTTAATTGTTAATAGTTTCCAACTCTTTAGTAATGAAATCGTTTTGAGAACAATCACTTTTCGGCAATTCAAAATAAAGATTGTGAGGTACACAGTTTGGGTTTTCTAGAATAAAGAGGAAGAATTTCCAATGAACTGAAAGAGGATTAATACTTATTAAACAAATTTTTTCACTTTGGATTTCTTTGAGCGTTACTAGCATAGTAGGTACAGGAGTTGGGTATGCATCAAAAGATCGTTGAATTTTTTGTAACTCTACAAATTTATTGTTAACTGCAAATATCATAGTTTAGAATGATACCTAAGCAATGTAGATTGGATGTTGTACTTGAAATACCGAGTTCTCTTTGAATGCTAGAAAAATGGTGAATTCGGCGAACTGAGGGTGAGTAATGAAAATAGTTAAAAGTCTGTAAATATTTGTCATGGGTTTTTTTGCGAAAGTCATTATGCTTATAGCGGAAACATAGTATACGGCTAATAGCTCAAAATTTTGGTTTCCGATTCTGATTTGTAAGTTTCTATTAGTTAAATGAATCATGTTGCTGATCTAGCTCATTTGGCAGACTATTAGGGTCGAATTGTGCTAAATACACGAAATAATTCCAATACAACGAATGAGGGGTTAAAATCACAGTATCGTTTTCCCAAGTGTCCCAAAACTCAAAATTTATAACGATTTGAGGGAAAATGTCTCCGTGATTTTCTTCAAAAGTTTTCTTTATTTGATAAATTGTAACGAGTCTATCTTGAAACAAAAAGTACATTAATGGAAGCGTTTTAGTTGTTGATTAACTTATTGTTCTTCATTTCAAAACTATGTATAAAAGTATGTAAATGTAAAAAAAAGGATAAAAAATGGTGTGTCAATTATTTCTGAAAAGAGGATTATTGACAACGATTGATATTTATAGATAATATATCAATCGGATTCACTGAGGCAAAATCGGAGTATGGGAAGAGTGCAGGCAATAGCTAGATAGACATAGTTGCGATTACATAGTTGAAAATGGATTATAAGAAATAAAAAGCAAGGAATGAATCCACACATGTCTCTTACAGGGAAAATCAAAGTCTAATAATATTTTTCTTCAGACGCTTTGAAACGATTTTGTATTCGACTCCAATGTTTACAAAAGTAATTGTGTCATCAATCAGGGCTCTTAACAATGAGAAGTATTGAAAATTTGAATGCGGTACGTCCAAGTCTATAATGTCACTGAAGTAGAAAGATGCAACTCTAATAGTTACAGTAGTTTTTAAATCGGAAAGACTTGAGGATAATATCTGTCCGGTGTATTGTCCAAATCGAATGAATAAAGCGTTAGGCTGTTTTATGAATTTGGGTTGCATAGCATAGCATCCTTGAGGTGTATCTAAACAAGATATTAATTAACTTATAGAGTCTAATACAAATAATTTTTTTGATTTTTGAGACAAATTATTTTTTTATGAAAAAGATGATTTTTTTTATTAACAGCTTTAAGGAGGTGCCACCACACTTCGAATGGTTGCATCATTTTGTGGTTGTGGTTGATGTGACGCCAGATTTGGGTATTCTACTTTATTATTTTCTGTATGACAATGCTCATCAATTTTATTTTCTCTTGGTTGATCCTCAACGCATTTGTAAGTTTTTTCTATGGTGCTGTAAGGTTGATAATTACTAAGCGGTAAAAAATGATTGTTGTTCTGTGGGGCCGACGGTTTGGTTTCGTTAGAGAATACCGGTGTAAAGAACGATAAGATACAAAGATTATATGTTGCTCCTAATAGAATTTTCCAAAAACCCATTGTTTTGTTGGATATTTTGTGGATTTCGAACGTTCTTATGATTGTTACGATTACATCAGTTAAGAATTTTATGCACAAGAAACAAGCAAAATAAACTCCAATTTTTTCCAGATAAAAAGTGATGATTCCAAAAGTGCCTTTGAACTGGTTTGTAAAAAAATGTAGGTGAAAGAAGAGAATCTAGATAAATTTGTCTGTTAATTCCCATTGCTGACGCATAGATATCTTTTTGAGAATAGTCTATGCTTCTTCCTTCTAGAACTTCTCTTGAAATTTTTGTCAAAACAGATTTTGAAGCTTCCGAATGCAAGATATTGTCCCAAAACGATTTAAGTTGATTTGGTGTGTAAATTCCGGCACGTTGCGATTCGTAACCGGTAAATTTTGGAATAGAACTAATAACTCTTGAAGAGAATATTTTTGGCGGTTGTAAAGGAACAGGTGCTGGCATCAAATGGTACCATGAATTTTCATTATCAATATCTAATTGGTAGGCATTTTTGTAGCCTCCAACACAATCTACTTCGTTTGCAAAAGGGTAGGTTTGTCGAGTAATTGGGTCGACGAACATTGTCCTACCATCATAATGAATAGGAATCCTATCATAACACTGTTCAAGAACCTGAAGTGGTGAGTTTCGTTTTGGACAGTGGTACAGCCAACCTATGCTACCATCTGTGTCTAAGAACATCGAGCGGTTGCCGGTTAACATATATCCAGCTAAACGATTGTTTTGGATAGCCTGCATTAGTATCATTTGTTTTTGAGTTCGATCAAGTTCGCATTGCTCTATGACCAAACCTTTCCATGCTTGTTTTATTTGCATGTAATTGTGATATATGACAAAATCCATTTTTACCGCAAGGTTAAGATCATAGTCTAACTTGTCTTTGTCTAAGTGTTCCCATGCAACAAAACCATTGTCGGATGTTCGGATCTGTTCATCTGAAGGCTTCCTATTAAACCCATTTACACTTAGGCTATTGTCAGGTTCAACACGAAGTTTATGAAAAAATTGTTGAGTTTTTGTTTTATAAGGTTTGCCAGTTTTCATATTAAATCCGCCTTTATAAGAAACATATAAGGAATCTAAATTTGTTCTGTAAATAAATTCTGGTTTTCCACACACCTTTTCTTTTTCATCAATTACTCTAATTTTTATGTCCATTTCAGCAGGAGAATACGTTCCTGGTCCTTCATAGGGCGTCTCCGGTTTTTCATCACTCACTATGAAATACTGTACGTTACCAAGTTCGTTTTCATGTTTTAGCATTTTTGCGTTTTGTGAAAATCTTTTAGTAACTATACAATTTTCCGGTGCCTCCCAATTGTATGCAAAGGGGTCGAGTGATGTCGAATGACAACCTCCTTCTGAGAGGGCGCAAGGAAGTTTTAGTCCTTGACTGTTATAGACAGTTCTGTCATTAAGGTCAATATCGAGTACAGTTTCTTGCATCAGGGTTTCAAAAGAGAAGTGTTTAATTTGACCACGATTATCACAAGATGTTGATGATTCATCTTCAAGATCAACTCCCTGGTTTTTATAGGAGACCGTTTTTATTCCATGTTTTATATCAATTTCCATGTCTTCATCGTCAAATTCGGTAACAGTAATTTTTCCAGTTTTATTAGCATTTAGGCATTGTTCGGGTGAAACAATAATATCGTATGTTATTATTGGAGCGTTGTGTACAATTGATGAATGAGAAAACATACCACAATTATAACGAATGAGCATTGTAGTGACTTTACACATAAGTGCTTTGACAAAGGTCCGATAAGACTGCTGATAAAGTGTTACATGTGTATCAACCATCTGAATGTTTTCGGGTGTAATTTTGCAAGGAGAAACTTGTGTTAAAGCATACATTTTGTTTTCTTTCATTTTAGAGCAGTCATAATGAATGACCCTAAGTTTGTTAGACACGTCATTAATATCCTCAAAAGGAGGTCCAGTAGCGTTAATAACTATAGAAAAAGTACACAAGTAGAAAAGACTTATAAGTAAATAAAAAAAATAGAGTTTTTCAAAACAAGGATATCTTTTCATCCTGTTTTTTTTAGCGCTTCAAGTCGGGAATTAAGGCTATGAGTTGTAGTAATAGGCACTGCCAGTAAATGTTGACTGGATTTATTGCTACCTAAAACAAAGTTAAGTAAATCCGGCTTGATAGCGTGATGGCGGCTTGGCCGCGCGACTAGAAGTTCGCCTATTATTATTATTATTTTCTAAAGTTTGTAAATTAGAAGATCCTTGTTCGGATGTATTAGGGCGGAGAGGACTTAAATTAGGGTCTAGAGGTATTCTAGAATTGTGCTGTGGGCAAGGAGTTGAACTTCTTGTTCGACTACCGCTAGGTAGGTGTGTTTGGACTGGAGGTGGGTTATCACGACCACCTGAACTTGCTTCGTTGAATCCAGAATCAAAATTGGTAGGTGTTCGGTCAGGGTCGAAGTTCTGCACAGAGGAGTCTCTTCGTATGAAATTATCCACGGGGAAATATTCGGTGTTAGTGGGGCGTTAGTTGGAAGGAGAATTTAGTCAAGGGACTATTGAGTTTATTCATCTGACTTGTCATTAGATTATTATAAAATGTGTCACAATTATTTTTATCTATACCATACTCTAGGGTTAACTCTGGTATAGTTTCAGTAGCTGGGTAGTACTCGACTAGGTGATTTCTATGAGCGACCTTCCTGGTGGCCGGGTTGCTATCTAAAGTTAATTCATAGTTAACATTGGTTAGTTTTTTTTCTACAGTATAAGGTCCTGATCTTAGTTCATTTAGTTTTTTTGACTTTCCTAACTCAATTTGATGGTTTTCCATTAGAACTTTTTGCCCAACCTCAAGTGGCTTACCTAATTTGTGTTTGTTTCTATGTTTATGTGCGCGGTTATTGTTTTCTAAGCTCTTTTTATAAGCGTTATTGTATATTTGTTTGAATTGGTTTTCTCGCATAAGCAACGAATTGTTAATAGTCGGTTTTAGAAGTTTGTCAATTTCGGTGTTTTTTGAAGTTTGCAAGGTATGCCTGTGAAGAGGCAGGTCTTTGCAAAACTCGGAAGAGCATGTGAGTTGTGAATTTCGTAGGAGTCCTAACTTAAGTGACAGAGGTATCTGTGGTTTTTGTCCGAACACAATTTCATAGGGTGAGATTCCAGTACTAGCATTTGGAACCGTGTTATGAGAAAAAGCAAATTTTGGTGCCAGTTCGTCCCATTTACCTCGAGCTTGTTCTAGAAAAATTCGGAAATGTGCTCCTAGATGTTTGTTTTGGATCTCGACTTTACCATTAGTCCAAGGCGCATAAGCAGTTCGAGGTGCAGGTGTTATACCTAATTCATGAATGTAACTCGCAAAATCTTGGTTCATGAATGCCGAACCCTTATCATAAACAAGTTTTTGTGGTATTCCAAAAGACAAGATGAACTTTTCTAAAGCTTTTATGGTGTCTACTGCGTCTGTGGAACGTACAGGGTATACTTGAATGAAACGCGAAAATGAATCGACAATAACTAAACAATGGTGTTTACCGTTCGATGGAGGATTTAAAGGTCCTTTGTGATCAATATGGACCGTATGAAAGGGGAATGGGACTGTATCAGTCCACTTTTCGAGAGGTGCTTCGTGGATGTCTCTCCGTTTTTGTTTATTTTCTTGGCATTAAAGGCAGTCAGCAATTAGGTTTTCAAATCATTTATATATTCCGGGCCAATAAAAAAATCGTTTTACATTAGCAAGTGTTTTATCTGAACCTACATGACCTGACAGTTCACAAGGAGCTAGCTGAACAACTTTAAAGAACAATGACAGTGGTACACAAATTTTTAAGTATTCAATATCTGGTTCGTCTGTTTGTTGTTCAATACATAAGATGTTGCCTACAAAACTCAGTTTTTCAAAGTTATTAATGTATGACATTATGGCTTTAGATTGTCGGAATTCAATTTTCTTTTCATCTTTGTTATTGTTCGTTCTTAATTGACGAATTTGTTGTATTACTGGATCTTTTAATTGTTCTTGACAAATTACTGATGTATTTAAATCAACTTCTTTAGAGAAGATTGTCAGTTTATCGATGAGTTCTCTTGCATCTTGTATTTTTGTATTTTCGGGAAATTTTTTTGCTAATTCGGTTTTGTCTATACAAGTGCTATTTTTCACGAGAAAAACTTTATCGTATTCTAGAGGGAATCGGTACTCCGAGTCTGTGGTGTTAGTTTGATCAATGTAGAGTTTGTCAAAATCTAATTCCGGTGACCGGTTCTCATTGAACAATTCAAATTCCGAAATTGGGTCAAAATTTTGTTCGGTTATCCCTTCATCAGGGTAGGAATCAATTTCTGTATAATGATCAGACGTTTCGTCTTCCTCCTGTTCTGATACAGGGGTTATTTCATGTTTGCGGTGACGCCTATAGTGGTTAATTGATGAACCATACGAGAAATCTTCCGAAATATTGTTTATTGAGCAAAGTCTGTTTTGATTATTGTCGTACTTTTGCTTTACCATTTTGTCATTTTTGAAAATGAATTTGTCGATACCCGTTATGCTTTGTTTTAGGATTGGAAAAAAATCATCTGCTGGTCCCTTTTCGTTATCACGCAAAATGAAGTATTTTTCCTCGTTACCATGCTCGTCGTAAAAACTAATGTCTTTTGGTATCTTTTTGTGTTTAAGTTGATACTTGTCCAGATCTTTAATTTTTACGTTGCGACTTAGGATGTCGGGAAATGCTAAGTTTTTTCCTTCAGTCCAAATAATTTTCAAGTTCTGAAATTGAGATATTACTAACTGGTATCTAAAAAACCTGTGAGAGAGTTTTCCTCTTCTACCCCATAAATACATTAAAGGCTTATGGTCGGTGTACACATATACTGGATGGGGAGAACCAATTAGGTAATGCTCATAAGTTTGTAGTGCAGATATTACACCGCAAAGTTCGCGTGCTGTGGTGCTCATTTTTTGTTCCTCTTTAGTGTAAATTCTAGAATTAAAAGACACTATTCGTTTCCCTTCTGGAGATTCTTGAATGAGAATTGAGCCTACTCCTATGGAAGAAGCGTCTACATGCACGTGGAAAGGGTATTTAGTATCAGGTATTGCTAAGATAGTATCTTCGCTAATCCTGTTTTTAATGTCGTTAAACAGTTTTTCGTGTTCTGTTGTCCAGACAAATTTAGTTTCTGTGCGGGTTAGGTCATAAAATGGTTTGCAGTCAACATGCAAATTTTTGATGTACATGCTGTAGAATCCTAAGCAACCTAGAACTCTCATGACATCACGTTTGTTTTCAGGCGACTTAAGTGCTTTTAAATCTGCTACTCGCTTCTTGACTGGTTGTATCCCATCTTTACCTACTACATGTCCCAAGAACTGTACTTTCCTAAGGAAAAATTTAGTCTTTTCAGGTTGAGCTTTTAATCCTGATTTCCTTAAAAGTTCATGGTACTTGTCAATTATTTCAAACATTTCGGTTTCATCTTGTGCTTGCATGATGGTGTCATCAATGTAGGTTATAGCTTGTTTTTTTCTAATTAATGGTGCAAAATGGATAGTCATTATACGACTGAAGAAATTAGGTAGACCGCATAGGCCGTAAAATCCGCGTTCAAATGTGTATTGCTTTGGACCAATTACAAAACTTACCAGCTGTTTGGTTTCCTCAGTTAGAGGGACTTGGTTATAGGCTGAACAAAGATCACTGGTTGTGAAGAAATTACCTTTTAATCTAGTTAATAGACTTCCGATTGGTTCGAGTGGCCATGAATATCGACTAAGGTCTGTTATTGAATTCAGGTATCGGGCATCTATAACCAGTTTTACTATGTTCCCCTTGGGTAGGATTATGATTGGATTAATAAATTCTGATCCCATTTCTTTATCATTACCCATTTTCCGGATTATACCTGTTTTACACAGTTGTTCCAAAAGGTTTTCTAGTTTTTCCTGATAATGTAATGGTACTTTGGATGGTCTTTGTTTTGTCAAAGTGGAATTAGGTAAAAGTTTAACATGAAACTTTTGTTTTATCTTTCCAACATCGTATTTGTGTTGAGAGTAAACGTCTTTATTTTTAGTTAAAGTCCTCAGTAACTTGTCTAAGTTTTCGTCATTGATATCAGCTTGACTGAAATCAAATTTTTTGAGAAACGCTTGATCGGTTTTGTCAAATCGGTTAAGTTTTTCTTTGGGAAGTTCAACGGTCTGATGTTCTCATCAGTTGTTTCTAATTGTGGCTTAAGATCCTTGAGGTCGTCGCTAAAGTCTGTTTCTAATTCGTAGTTGTTGGTAAAATCTTGTTGCCTTTTTCGCTTTTCTGTTTTCTTTTGTTTTTCTGGAGTTTTGCTTGCAAAGAAATTTTGAATTTTTGAAATTTTTGGACCTTGTTTTTCACTAACATGGAATATTTGATCCCAATTAGTGTCACTATTCATTAGGTGGTTTATGAATGCAACGTTATCAACTACAGAAAATTCTGGGTCTTGTCTAATTTCAATGTCTTCTAAAGTGTGCCCAATAGGACCCTTTTGGATGACAACCTTGTTGTTTAGAGGATTGTTTAGCATTATTGGTAATTCCTTTTCTTTTCTAAAACACTGAACATTGTAAGTATAAATTCCTTGAGCTTGCAGTTCACTTCCAATTACGAAGGAGGTTCCCTTTCTAAAGAATTCATTTGGAGGTCTAATTGATATTACTCGAGTTGATTTTGGTGCTAATGGTAGTTGCTGGTCAAGAGTTACAATTTTGTAAGAGCTAATGTATGGATAGCTTTTCGTTTGGTATCTAGATAATGTGACGGCTACTTCTGGGTAAGTTTTTAAATCAATTTTTGGAGTGGTTAGGTCAATAGATTTTACTGAAGATTCAAGGAAATCCATTCCCAACAAATTCGGCTTGCAACCATCTTTGGCTGAAACCCATGTGGTAACTTCCACTTGATACTTTCCTTCAATGTCGAAAGAAGTTTTGAAGGTAATTTGACCTAGAAGTTTTAGTTTCTCACCATTAACCGCTAAAGTATGATTTTTTGAAGCTTTCATCTCAGTGTGTTGTAATTTACATAGTTCAAGATAAGTGTGGTAATTAATTATAGAGCTTGATGCTCCTGTGTCCAATAAAAACTGTGTTTCTAAGCCGTTATTTTTATTTTTGTCTCCGACGGATTGGTATAATTTAATGTAAATATGTGAGTAACTTGTTTTGTTATCAGTAGTGTTTATGAACGGAGACCTGTCTAGTTTAAATACTCGTCGTTTTGGTTCTCATTATTGTAATAGTCTCTAGAAGTTTCACTAGTAAAGTGAACTCGAGGGCTTCGCCCTTCACTGTTATCTCTTGAATGAGTATTATGGTTTTGTCTAGTAGGTGTCCTATCTCGGTCATGGTCTCTACTCCTATCACGATATCGATTATCTGATCTTGGAGGACCGTTGCTTTGTCTATCCCTACTATTTTGCCTATTGTAATCTCTGTAAGAGTTGTTTCGATGGTTATTGTCTCGTTCCTGTGATCGGTTATCGTAAGAAGATGATCGGTAATTGTTTGAAGAGTTTGATGGGTACGGTGATCGATGTCGGTAGTCTGATCTAGAGTTGTTTTGATAATTGGATTGATTCTGGTTATAACTATTTCTCTGTCTGTCCCTAGAATTCCGATTGTCATAATTGTTTGATTTGTAATTTTGTTGACCTGGTGAATGGCTCCTACTACGTTTATAATTATCTGTGAACTTTTCTCGTTGTTGAGGTGGGTTTCGGTTTTCGTTTTTAAAGTCCTTGTACTTAAAGCAGAAAGCTATTGTGTGACCTGAACGTTTGCAAAACTTGCAGAATCTAGTCTGGTTTTGTTTGAATCTGGGATTGTCGTTGTTGTATGTGGCGTTTATTTTATGATCTTTCATTAGATTTGCAATTTCTGTGAGTTGGTTTTTTAACCCTTCTATTTCTATTTTATTGTCGATACTACTTGAGGCAGTACCCGTGAATTCACTGCTAACAGAAAAACTTAAGTCTTTAGTTGCTACATGATCCTGTAATTGTTGCCAAGTTGTAGCTGGGTTTTCTATTAACCGCTGATGTGCCTTTTGCTTGAGTGTAGGTGGCGTTAATCCTCTTACAAAGTACTCCATACACTTAGCGTTACGCTGGTCGTTGTTAAAATCTGGATCTGGCCATCCTTTTTCAACTGCTTTTGTTACTCGGTGTGTATAGCTTTTTATCAACTCATCTGGTTGCCTTTTAATACTCTCGACTTCAATTCTTTTCCTATACTTGTCTTTTGCATCAGTAAAACGGGTAATGAACTGATTTCTAACTTCGTTCCATGCTAAACCTGGTGCTAAGGTTTCAAACCATTGGGCTGCGGGCCCACGCAAAACCGAACCAAACAACGCTTTTTGTCTAGCGTCGTATGCTGCTTGCAAATCAGCATCCGCAGGATCTCTTGTTCCTAGTGAGAATTGGATTTTTCTTTGTATTAAACTAAAGAATTCCTGGGCATCTTCAGATGGATCTAAACCTGTAAATTTCTCTAACGCTATGTCGGGGTACGCAACAACGTTCGCTGCCATGTTTTATTTTAGTGTACGAAAAGAATATTTTATACGAAAGTATTATTAGTTTGGGTAATTATTGTAGAAAATATTTTTGTTATAACAATTATGTAATAAAACGCTAATACTAAAGTAGAAATTTGAACTGTTTGTTTTGTGTTATGAATTTTATTTGTTTAGGACCGTTTAATGATTGTATTTTAAATTCAAAGTTTTTGCCGTTATCAGTACTAAAAATTTCAACCCAAGAGTAAATATCGGTTTGCTCAACGGTAAAATTTAATAACCAAGGATAAGTGCTTTCAGAGTGTTTAAATTCAACAGAGTATTGGTGAAATCTGTTTATTTTTGAAAATCTAATTTGTGTGACAAATTCTGTTTTTATAAGTAATTTAACTCTATCTGGTAAACTCGGATCGTCAGGAGAAACGTTGATGTATTTGGGTTTAATGATTTTTAAGATTTGTAAACCAAACGGGGGAATTTTATTTTGGTGGCTCATCCACGCACAAGATGATAACGTTTATGCTAATTCTATCACACTGTTCTGATTTCTTAGAGCACATAAAAGTTCATTAAAGTTTGGGTTGGTCCACTTGTAAGTTATGTAGATTTCAGTTTCTGTATCGCTAGAAGAGTGATGGTAAATGCATAAAAAGTTTCTGTTCTGGTCAGTTAAATAATATGAAACTTTGCCTATTTTGTTATGTACTTTAATACTTATATTTAGATCTTGAACGTTTACTTTAATATATGACATATAAATAACATAGAACAATTGTTTTTGTTGTTTTATTAATGTATTTTTGTATGAAATTACACAGAAGACAGTATAAAAACGTTTAGTACGGGATGTTTAGTACATCAGTAGTAGTATTTTTGTAGCTATTATTGTGTTTAAATATTGTTTCTAAAGTGCTTGAGTCTGTTAATGACCGTATTTTAACATGAGACAATAACTTTTCTATGATAAATTTGTGTACAAATTGGGTTAAAAAGGCTAGTTTACGCTCTTTTAATTAATTATTGGCTAAATTTTCTGCGGGAATCTCGATCACACTGTTTTTAGTTTTTAACAAAGTTAGTAAATTCTGAAAATTTGGGTTCTCAGATGCATAAGTTATACAAAAATCAGCGGGAGAATTATGTTCAAACACGTAGAAAATAGCTAAGAAAGTAATTCCGTCAGTAATAAACCGTGTTATTTTACCCCTTCTAGTGTTTTCTATTGCTGTTAGATTAAGATGTTCTACAATAACTATTCCAGTTTGGTCCATGCACTGTTTAAAACCTCTATTGGTGAGATTTTTATTGTGAAACCGGTTAAAATGGGGGAATTCTCATCAATTTATGTTATTTTCAGGCTAAAAATCTATGTTGGGGGGATAAAATTTAGTTTAAAACCCGTTATTCTTTGTTAAATTAGGGCCTTATTGAGATTTATGTGGTCAAAACTTGGTTAATATTCACTAATTTTGTGTAAAAATGACGTTAATATGGCTATTTTCTTGAGTAATATTGGTTAAAATTGGATAAGAATGATGTTTTTAAGGCTTAAATGTGATTAGTATCCGTTAAATTATGATAAAAGTGACGTTAATTTTGTTAAAATCTGGTTAATTTTTGAGAATTTAGGTGAAAATGATATTTATTTGGTTAAAATTTGATTAATATTACCCCACCCGGGTCAAGGAATTGATAAAACAGAGTGAATATTCAACTAAGGAAGGCTTAAATTTAACCAAAATTGGGTTAGTTAATGTGAAAATGCAACAACGTGTGCTTAAATGTGTAGAAAATTAGATATAAATTACACTAAACACTAATTGGGGGATGAATTCTGGTTAAATTTACGTTAAATTGTTTGAAAATGCTATATTTTGGTCAAAAATTCAGTAAAAATTAGACATATGTTACTCTAAATATGATTTGGGGGGATGATATCTGGTTAAAAATTGGCTATTTAGTGTGAAAATGCTAAAATTCTGCTGTGAATTTGGTGAAAATCGGCTAAAATTTAGTTTAATTAGGTGTTGGGGCGGTGAAATTTGGATAGTTTTTGGTTATTTGGAGTGTATATGCTACAATTTAATCATAAATTTGGTCCAAATCGGGTCAGAAAAAGTCTAAACAAGTTTTGTGGGGATAAATTCTGTATAAATTCCGATTATTTAGAGTGAAAATACTAAAATTTAACCATAAATTTGGTCAAAATCGGGTTAGAAATAGACTAAACAGGTTATGGGGGGATGAATTTTGTATAACTTTCAATTATTTAGAGTGAAAATACTAAAATTCAACCATAAATTTGGTGAAAATTGGGTTAAAATCCAATTAAATATGTTTTGGGGGGATAGAATCTGGTTGAATTTCGGTTATTTAAGGTGTAAATACTAAAATTTAACCATAAATTTGATGAAAATTGGGTAAAAATTAGGCTAAATAGGTTTTGGGGGGATGATTTTTGGTTAGATTTTGACTATAAAATGTAAAAGTACTTCAATTGTTATATAAATAAACTAAAAATTGGACATAGATTACCCCCACCCGGGTCAGAACAATTTTACAAGAGCAAAGAATCAGTTGCCTGTTGCTATTTTAATGTAAATTTACTGTATTTCGGCCGTAAATTTGATATGAATTACTCTATTTGTTTGTCTATTTGTGTGCTTTCACTTCTGTGGTAGTGGTTATTTTACTATTTTAATCCGATCGGATAGAAAAACAAAAATTCAGGCGTGATTCTTTCCTCTGGGCGCACCAGTTATCAAATTGGCTGGGCTGCTACAGATCACACAATACGGGATCTCTTTATGTATGCCAGTCAAACTTGACAAAAGATATAACAAATCGAAGGCAAAGATATATGCCTAAGACCTGTCTGTGCTATAAGTCTCAATTTAAAATGGTTGGGGGGCTGAAAGTATTAAATTTATAAAAGAGTAAATATAAAATTACAGCTTACTAATTACCAGTTGTGTAGTGGTGAATTGGAGGTGAGCTGTTGGGCGATCGTTCACTTGGGTGTTTCTTCAGTTATGTTATTTGTCGAAAAAGAAAGTTATAAAATTAAATCTGGAATTATTTGTCTAAGTTATTAAACAATTTTGTTCGACTATTTTATTGTTAAAGTGAAGTTAAATTTTGAGAAAAAATGAAAGCAGTTGTCTGCTGCTTGTTTCTGGGAGTGATTTCTGTCTCTCTAATTTTATTCCGTCCCACTTCGCTGAGAGAAACAATTAATTCCTCTCAGCTCCGTTTGGGCCGATAGGGAGCGAATCACAAACTCACGTTCATAGTGAGGTGCTTCTTAATTTTCTATTGGCCGAGAAGGCAAGAGAATTAACTCTTTTTTATCTCACGGAGAAATTATTGAAACTCCAAAAAATAATAAAAATCTAAAAAGCTGAGAGCATCAATTATTGATTTCGTAGGCGCCTGTTTTCTGCTTTTCCCCTCTTCTAAAACCGCAACAATTATGGTTTTCTTGGGGGCTTTTTATGAGACTCTATTGTCTTTTCCCCTGAAGCAATCTGCTTCATCTTTATTGAAATTGGGGGAAAAGATCTGCATTGCAACTGTCAAAAGCAGAAGTAATTTAAATCAAAAGAAACTGTGGTTTTACAGGCCGCCTACGTTCAACAATGTACATTTTCTATCCTGGATATAAGCGAGGAGATCCAGGCCTAAAGTTGTGTTATTTAAATAAGTCGAACTGAGTTGTTTAAATACTTGTGTACTGGTAGTCTTAACAAGCGTTAGTTTGTTTAGCGCGCGGCGAAAGAATGGTTAATTAGCGCCTAAATACGTTCGCTCTAATGCGGGATTAATTATCCGCTCATTTGTAACGGCTCTCGTAATACTACAATGCCAAAAGCACACGTTGCCAAGACAACTAGCCAGCGTAGGACAGAAGCAGTGTAAACCATTTCGCTAAGGGTGTGCTAAACAGAGGTCAAACTTCACTTCCTCAAAAAAATTTTAATTCGTAAAAGGGGGGCCTTTACTTTTGATGTTTAGTATAATTTGAGTCATTAATATGGTTGAAAAAAAAACTTATATACTCCACAGGAAGTAGTTTTTCAACAACCAAACTTTTCTTCGCATCTGTTAATTTTTTAATGATCTTTCCATGTTTACCTTGTCGCAATACTGATAATGACCAGGTTTGCCATTAGAATGCAACTGTTCACTACACTTTTATATAGAAAATATTGAATACTATAACTGTGAAACGTTTATTCAAAAAATTGTTTCTTTATGTCAGTAATTTTTTGTTAGTAGTAATTATGTGAGTAAAAAAGTAGTAGTTATGTCAGTACATTATGTGAGTAAATTTCTTGCAAATTGTAATTATTTTACTTATGATTGCTGATCGCCTACTGTATTGCTCACAGCTCAAGTGATGATTAATGAACTGTTTTTTCAATTGAACTTAGTATATATTCGTTTGTCTCTCTAAAGTTAACTTGTTGCTAAAATGAAAATATAGGGCGCACGCAAGATAAAGCAATGGGAATCATGAAATGCTTGTCAACAAAACATTTTTCTTTTTGTTATTTTTGTTGGCTGTTTTTGAAGAACATCGATTTTTCGCCTTACTGTAGAAATCAAATCCTTTAAATTAGGTGGAGGTTATAAAGTTGGTGCTTTTAAATAAAGGTGGTGCTTTTATTTAGAAACCAGTAGCTGATTTTTATTTACAGAAAGATTTTGAATTAGTTGCATAAAGCTTATTTAATTTGCAATTTTGTAGTCAAAATTGTATTCAAATACACAAATCTGTTTCAAAGTTTCCTCTACAATTTTTTTAAAGCTAATTAACAGTTTTCAAATGATTTCAAATTCCGTGCAAAAAAGCCTGACTGATAAAACAGAACAGTTGATATATTTGTATATTGAACTAGTGAAACAGATTGAATATTCTAAATGATCACACTTCTTTCTTTCTCCGACTTTTCTTTCATTTTGAGTCTTTCTTTTAAAAAAAATCTCAGCTCGAAGGCTGCCTCATTTGTTTTTAATGGGAATGGAAACGGAGTACTTAACAGAAAGGAACATGCAATTTATATCCAACAGCAATCGAGCCATGTACTCCGACTTAAAAATTTTAATGTGGTCATATATATTGCCTTTTTAAACGAAAAAGAAACGACGCATATTATATCATGCCAATTTTTTTCATACCTCCAGCCGGAGATGAATTGATTTTATATTTACAGAAGTCGGCATCCTAATGTATAATTCAGAGTAAGGTGATGTGGTCAATTTGGTTCCCTAAAAGACAGAAAAGAGCAAAGCAGCATTCCAGTGCAGTAACCAGTTATGGGGATTTTTGCGCTAATTTCAAAGATATGCGCTAAAAATGTTATTATAATCACCCAAAAAATCGCAGATAACGGCAACGGTGGTGTAAGTGCACATTTTACATAATTTCATCAAAAGTTTTACAATGAGATTATAATGATTCATCGTTCAACGGCTGCTCTCCTGTCAATGACAAAGAAAACTTTAATCAATTCAATTGTTTCATACTCTAGTTTCTTATTGGCATTAATGTTACCAAGTGAAGACTAGAATTAAATTGAAAGCTGAATCTTGGAATTATACATCATAGAATGTTCATTTTTTAAATGAACATTGCACATTAAACCTGCCCATAAACTACTACGTTTTTGCAGGTGCTTCTTTCGAGCTAAATTGTCTGTTAAATTATCGATTGATTACCGTTGCACTACTAGATACTAAATTAATTCCAATAAGCAATTGTCCGCCTTTGCGGTTAATAATCAGTTAATAATCACAATTAATTAAAAAAATTGTGCAAACGCAGTGAACATACTTCAAAGTATTTTTCTAAGATTCAAATTTCAACTTAATTCCAGATTCACTTGGTGTCAATAACTCCAACAAAAGATTAGAGTATGCTCTGTTATCAGAAGGGAGCACACTTACACACTGTATGTCAGTTTAAGATAACAAAAATCGCAATTTTCAACAGATGTTTTGTTAGGTTTTCAAGCTCTTTTTGTACTACTAGTCGCGATGTTTTACATGCGAAAACTCCAGCTTTGAGCGGCTTTAGATAATAGTCTCGACATAATGAGGTCAGTTTTCCATAACGTCACTTTTCTGGCGTAAAACTTTTGTTATAAGAAATTTTTTTAGCTGTGTAGACCTGATTCAAAATTACATTGATTTCCGTAGTCGTGCAAACGTCGTCAACACATCACTTTCAACTCACAGGCTCAGATTTTATTTCTTGAAAACAAACATACTACCACTCCCCTACTATGTTTCAAATTTTTTTGGATTGCACACTTTGGGAAAAAATGGATTTAATATTAGTCTTAATGGGACAAAAAAAACCCTGTGAGGGCTTAATTGCGTTAGGTTTTGTCTTTTTACCGTTTATATGCGCTGATTTTCACCGCATTCACCTCTTATCTCAATTTATTTCAGTGGTTTTATAATTCGCCATTTTTATAGTAAACACAGTTAGTTTTTGCTTTTGACCGTACCCGCCGCATTTCCTCTAATGTAACATAATTTCATCAAATAGACAGCCACATTGGGCTGACACTTCGACCAATAATTTACGAAAATTGTCCTGCTTGATTCATGAAATTATTAATACAATTGGAATTAATTTTGCGCAAAGTTCTCAAAAAATATTTTTATGTGTTTGTTCTATTTTCGAGCAATTACCAGTCACAACTGTTCATTTTCACAAGCATCCTTCACAAACATGTTTTCACGGATACAAAATAAATTCCAGGCAGTTTTTTTGCCAGAGTTAAGTTGAAAAGCGCCTTTGAGTCAAGTTTGGAAAAGATAAGGAACTTAATCCTCAGTTTTATTAACATCGTAAACATTAAAAATGCGGTTTTATCAGTCAAAATTCAGATAGCATTTTTGAGAGTGTTTGTTCTGTGTGTGTTAAATTTTACATAGGTCATTTGTTTATTATTTGTTTACTTAGCGCCAATTTTTTCATCATTACTCTTTGATTTTAGAGTTAATAAACAACAAATTCCTGTTAAACCAACTAACTTTCTCCTTATTATAAACTGAATTTGTTATTACAATGAAAATAAAAAATTGATCGCTTGCATGCTATAAAACGTTGACGAAAAATTGAGTTAATTTATTTGAACAGGTCTGATATTGTTGGTGAACAAATTTCAACCAGGCATAAGCGAAGTTTTTCGAGGGTTTATTCCTGCTAAAACTTATTAAAACCTAAACTGAAATAAATTTCCTCCTGACTTTTTTTGGTTCCATTGTATGTTTTTAAATTTAATATTACTAATATATTTGACCTCACTCAAATCTATTCTAAGCCAAAATTCCACCCAACCAAATTATCTATTTTTAAAATTATATATTCTAGAACTAATGACAGATATTTACTAACTCGCAGTAATTAGCTATGATTACTGAAATATTACTGTTATATGAATTGATCTGAAATGAACTACACCCTTCAACAGGGCACTCATAAAAACGTTCATACGGATACATCATTTAAACTGATCACTTTTAAAAATTTATCACTTGAGTTGAAGTTCAAAACAACATTACTGTAACAATTTTAGCATTGTACGAACATTAATTTATTGCCCATTGATCTGCTCAAAGGTAAGGTTTTTTTATAGCCTGTTTATTACTTCTGTTTCTAGCTTATATAGTGTTATAGAAAAAGATTAGTGACTCGCCGCCCGAAGTTCAGATATTAATTGATGGCAGTGGCAGAATACGAGGCTTCCAAAATAACTGTAAATTCCGAATTCACACTCTCCTGGATTGCTATGACTGCAGTTAATATTCTATAAAACCTGATCTGCAAAACGTGCCAATTATTGGGCCGACCTATTGATCGGCGGAAGACATAAATGAATAATAATCAAAAATATTGATGGGTGGAAAACATGAGCAGTATCATTCGACAGCCCTTAAACTTAAAATTCTCACATGTGACGTTTTTTTTTAAAAAAAATCCTGGAGGTTTTTCAAATGAATTAAGAAATAATTTAACAAAATTAAGGGTTGCTATAAGCTTATTCGAAAAAATTTCAAGTAAACTTTGGTTTTAAAAGTAGTAGCTGCGTGACGATGAAAATGGTTCCGCCTTACTCTCACATGAGTAGATATTTGTTAGCACTCTGTTTTATTTCAGACTGTATTTTTATATTTTAAGAGAAAAAAATTCATTCTGAAACCTGGAGGGATATTTTGCCCAAACATGTAATTAAAAATAAATAACAAAAAAGTTTAAAGTTTACCAGCCTTCAGAACGACCAAGAATATATATTATATTAATCAAAATAATACAAATCATCTGATTATTGATCAATGTTACCAATTAAGCTGTTCGTTCCTCTGTATATAACAAAAAGACCCGAATGATCCTAATTCTCTGCATGTTTATATGTTTTCATGCTGACATCGCAACAAATAAGTTACGTTTGTATTGAGGAGAACTTTCCCCATCGCTCTTACAGTAAAATGTAATTATTTCAAATTGTGTGTGCTCTTCAAAATCAATGATTTTTGACTCAGCTTAGTGTACTTTTGCGTTCTTTTAATCAGCAGTTTTGTCCATCTGATCTGTTTTAGCTGTCGGCGTTTCTCAGATTTTCTAAAGTTTACTGATGTTGTCCTCTGGTATTAGTCGTTGTGAAGTTTCACCAGACCTAAGCATTCTATATTTATTTGAGCTGGCAGGACATGTAATTTAAGTCAAAGATCACCACAATGATCAATTTTGGGACCTAAAAAACACACTTTAATGCCCCACTAGTTTTTCGATTTATATGTTGTAATTGTCTTATATTTTCGGACCATGTTTGTAAAAACTCCACTGAATGACAAATTAATAAAGAAGACTTAAGATTTGAAAACATGCATCCTTACTTCCAAAGATATCTGGCTTCTTACCACATAAAGTGAGCGAATGGCGGCCACCATTTTTCTTAAAACTACATTTATGTATCCTTCAAATGATGTACTTCAAATGTACTTGTATTTCAAGTGTAACTTTGGTTCTACTTCATGCCTGGCAGAAAAATATAGTAGCTCTGTTTTAACAACAATCAAATTTAATAGATTAGTGAGTTTCAGTTATTTGATTTCTAATTAAAAAACAAAGAACTTCCAAACTTAGCAGTCGTGTTTCAAAAAACATGATTTTAATTTTACTTATGACACATTTCTTCCTATGATAAGAATCTTGCATTCTTTTACTGCCCTTTCACAACTTTTTTGGTGTTTTCATTTCTTTCTCTTGAATTGTAAACACAGCCAAGTTGCACAAAATTGACGATCTTTTTTTGAAATCAATTTTGACCACATTTCTCTCCCCCAGACTATTTCGCCATTTTATGCTAATTTTAAAATCAATAGCAGATTTAAACGTCAACTGTTATTGTTTTTTTGGTAGTACTAAAGCTACAAGTTTTATATTTTTCCCGATCTTTGCCCGCACTAATTGTCGTTTCTTTTCCCCGAATTTTGGCTATTATTAAAATTTGGCTGAATATTCAAATAAATCGTTATTTTAATTTTTCCAAAGTACAACAACCGGTGTTTTCTTTTTATTGGCTGTGACCAGATTGATTTAAAACTTTTGACTGTTTTATTTCAGACTGTATTTTTATATTTTAAGAGAAAAAAATTCATTCTGAAACCTGGAGGGATATTTTGCCCAAACATGTAATTAAAAATAAATAACAAAAAAGTTTAAAGTTTACCAGCCTTCAGAACGACCAAGAATATATATTATATGAATCAAAATAATACAAATCATCTGATTATTGATCAATGTTACCAATTAAGCTGTTCGTTCCTCTGTATATAACAAAAAGACCCGAATGATCCTAATTCTCTGTATGTTTATATGTTTTCATGCTGACATCGCAACAAATAAGTTACGTTTGTATTGAGGAGAACTTTCCCCATCGCTCTTACAGTAAAATGTAATTATTTCAAATTGTGTGTGCTCTTCAAAATCAATGATTTTTGACTCAGCTTAGTGTACTTTTGCGTTCTTTTAATCAGCAGTTTTGTCCATCTGATCTGTTTTAGCTGTCGGCGTTTCTCAGATTTTCTAAAGTTTACTGATGTTGTCCACTGGTATTAGTCGTTGTGAAGTTTCACCAGACCTAACTATTATATATTTATTTGAGCTGGCAGGACATGTAATTTAAGTCAAAGATCACCACAATGATCAATTTTGGGACCTAAAAACACACTTTAATGCCCCACTAGTTTTTCGATTTATATGTTGTAATTGTCTTATATTTTCGGACCATGTTTGTAAAAACTCCACTGAATGACAAATTAATAAAGAAGACTTAAGATTTGAAAACATGCATCCTTACTTCCAAAGATATCTGGCTTCTTACCAGATAAAGTGAGCGAATGGCGGCCACCATTTTTCTTAAAACTACATTTATGTATCCTTCAAATGATGTACTTCAAATGTACTTGTATTTCAAATGTAACTTTGGTTCTACTTCATGCCTGGCAGAAAAATATAGTAGCTCTGTTTTATCAACAATCAAATTTATTAGATTAGTGAGTTTCAGTTTTTTGATTTCTAATTAAAAAACAAAGAACTTCCAAACTTAGCAGTCGTGTTTCAAAAAACATGATTTTAATTTTACTTATGACACATTTCTTCCTATGATAAGAATCTTGCATTCTTTTACTGCCCTTTCACAACTTTTTTGGTGTTTTCATTTCTTTCTCTTGAATTGTAAACACAGCCAAGTTGCACAAAATTGACGATCTTTTTTTGAAATCAATTTTAACCACATTTCTCTCTCCCAGACTATTTCGCCATTTTATGCTAATTTTAAAATCAATAGCAGATTTAAACGTCAACTGTTATTGTTTTTTTGGTAGTAATAAAGCTACGAGTTTTATATTTTTCCCGATCTTTGCCCTCACTAATTGTCGTTTCTTTTCCCCGAATTTTGGCTATTATTAAAATTTGGCTGAATATTCAAATAAATCGTTATTCTAATTTTTCCAAAGTACAACAACCGGTGTTTTCTTTTTATTGGCTGTGACCAGATTGATTTAAAACTTTTGACTGTTTTATTTCAGACTGTATTTTTATATTTTAAGAGAAAAAAATTCATTCTGAAACCTGGAGGGATATTTTGCCCAAACATGTAATTAAAAATAAATGACAAAAAAGTTTAAAGTTTACCAGCCTTCAGAACGACCAAGAATATATATTATATTAATCAAAATAATACAAATCATCTGATTATTGATCAATGTTACCAATTAAGCTGTTCGTTCCTCTGTATATAACAAAAAGACCCGAATGATCCTAATTCTCTGTATGTTTATATGTTTTCATGCTGACATCGCAACAAATAAGTTACGTTTGTATTGAGGAGAACTTTCCCCATCGCTCTTACAGTAAAATGTAATTATTTCAAATTGTGTGTGCTCTTCAAAATCAATGATTTTTGACTCAGCTTAGTGTACTTTTGCGTTCTTTTAATCAGCAGTTTTGTCCATCTGATCTGTTTTAGCTGTCGGCGTTTCTCAGATTTTCTAAAGTTTACTGATGTTGTCCTCTGGTATTAGTCGTTGTGAAGTTTCACCAGACCTAACTATTATATATTTATTTGAGCTGGCAAGACATGTAATTTAAGTCAAAGATCACCACAATGATCAATTTTGGGACCTAAAAAACACACTTTAATGCCCCACTAGTTTTTCGATTTATATGTAATTGTCTTATATTTTCGGACCATGTTTGTAAAAACTCCACTGAATGACAAATTAATAAAGAAGACTTAAGATTTGAAAACATGCATCCTTACTTCCAAAGATATCTGGCTTCTTACCAGATAAAGTGAGCGAATGGCGGCCACCATTTTTCTTAAAACTACATTTATGTATCCTTCAAATGATGTACTTCAAATGTACTTGTATTTCAAGTGTAACTTTGGTTCTACTTCATGCCTGGCAGAAAAATATAGTAGCTCTGTTTTATCAACAATCAAATTCATTAGATTAGTGAGTTTCAGTTATTTGATTTCTAATTAAAAAACAAAGAACTTCCAAACTTAGCAGTCGTGTTTCAAAAAACATGATTTTAATTTTACTTATGACACATTTCTTCCTATGATAAGAATCTTGCATTCTTTTACTGCCCTTTCACAACTTTTTTGGTGTTTTCATTTCTTTCTCTTGAATTGTAAACACAGCCAAGTTGCACAAAATTGACGATCTTTTTTTGAAATCAATTTTGACCACATTTCTCTCTCCCAGACTATTTCGCCATTTTATGCTAATTTTAAAATCAATAGCAGATTTAAACGTCAACTGTTATTGTTTTTTTGGTAGTACTAAAGCTACGAGTTTTATATTTTTCCCGATCTTTGCCCGCACTAATTGTCGTTTCTTTTCCCCGAATTTTGGCTATTATTAAAATTTGGCTGAATATTCAAATAAATCGTTATTCTAACTTTTCCAAAGTACAACAACCGGTGTTTTCTTTTTATTGGCTGTGACCAGATTGATTTAAAACTCTTTAGAATTTTCATTCGCGGTCACTCTTAGCTGTTTGGTTTATTTTTTCTGAACTATTAGTAATAAATAACTACCTACAGATTCACAGACGTAATACTATGCCGACGTTAAAGAGTGCTGAAACTGCTATTTTCGATTAATCATCAATTAAATGCAAACCGAATGTTATTTTCAAAGCAATCGGGGCAATCTGATCAGTAGTTCGGTTGTGATAGATTCTTATCAAGTCCCGCGGGCGGCTGAGGCATGGCCATATTCCGCAATTATTATCGTTTGCTTTATATATTTCTCGCTCCAATTATCTTGTCCTAATAAACAATGAAATCCAAAATCTCACCACTTCATTTTGATTGTTTCAGGATTTTTGCGCTCAATCAGTTAAAGTGATTTGATTGGTTTAGAAGTTTATCGGGTGAAAAACTGAATAAATTTTCGCCACTCTTGTAATCGGCATAGTATCGCGTCAGCATAATTGTACGTTACCGTATTAATATTGGGTTTGTTCTATTTTGCTCAAAATTTTGAATTGAACTGATTTTTTTTTATGAAGTGGAAGATAAAGTAGACAAACAGCAGCAAGTTCTTGGAAAAATAAGCAAAATTTTTTAAAAAGTTGCCGTTCTTTGAAAAATTCTTTTGATTATAGTTCTAGTTACATGAGCTATGATGAAAGCATATGTTTTCTGATAATCCCATAAATGAAGAAACGAAACTGACTTCTGCGAACGCAAAAAGGCGATGGCTTGCTGGTTTCTACTTGACTCGTTTGAGTCAATTTCTGCGTTGATTTAACGTTATGAAGAACTTCAAAAAGTCAGTTCTTAGTTTATTAATTTTCGACCTGAAAACCCGTATAAGTTTTTGGACAGGGTCTTTTTCACGATTCCTGTGAGCTAAATGAAAACTTGAAAATACCTAAAGAAGTTATCTTGATTCAAAAAACGTGTGCTTATGAATTAAAGAGAAAAAAGGTTTTTGTCTAATAATGACCCTATAAACTTCTAATTCCTTCTGGAGTTATAAAATACTACTTTCTCGTTGATAAACGTAAACGGGAGCTTTTGGATTTCAATTTTTGTTTTGAAAAGAGTTGAAAACACTCACATGCTCATTTTAAAATGCCAAAGTCTACATTGTGAGAAGTCAAAATGCCAGAAGTTCCTACTCAGCCAGAAGTTGATTTCCGTTGACTTTCGTCATTTTAAAACGTGCGCGTTTCGTGTTTTAAGCATGGTTTCGTGACTCCGCAGAAGTCACTTCGAAATTCTGACTTTATATCAGAAGTCTCAGTGAACCGCCAGAAACGCCAGAAGTGAACCGCCAGAAGTTCTCAATGACTTCAGGCAGAGTCACTTAACTATTACTTCGCGGTTATTTCAGCACCAATCTTCTAACACTGTTTATCAAAAGAAAAATTTGGCATTTTTTCGAGCAAGATTTGGCAGTTTTGGAATTAAATTACAGACGACCTTATAATTTACAAATGTCGGGAAAGCTACCTTGTACATAATTTCTTTAGTTTTACTTATCATTTCTTCCACTTTTAATTCATCCTAGGGACTGAGCGTTTTTTTAATGGTTGCTATTTGGTTAATTTCTGTCCATTATTAAAGTTTAATAATGGACCGAAATGAACAAAAAGCAACCGTAAAGTAAACGCGCAGTCTCTAGGGTTAAAAACCGCCGAAATTATTGACAAGTAAAACTTAAGCAGTTACGTACAAGGTAGTTTTTCAGACATTTGTTGATTAAATTAATCTTCTGTAAATTAATTCTAAAGCTGCCAAATCATGACCTGGGAGAAATGTCAAAGTTAACTCGTGATTAACAGTGTTAGAGTATTATTGCAGAGATAACCGCGAAATTCTTTTCAAAACAGTAATTGAAATGTAAAAGCTCCCGTTAACCAATAAGAAAATATATCAGAACTCCTGAAGGAATTAGAAATTTCCATGGTCTTCATTAGAACCCAACTTTTTAAAAATTCATACGCAAAAGTTTTTATACGAATTTTTCAGGTCATCAAGAAAGTGCTATAAACATGAAGACTGCCGTTGTCGAAATACTCTTCAAAATCGCAATATTAATTTCTCAGAAGAAAAAGAAACTTATGTCTTTAAGATTTTAGTCGCCGTTTTCCGTCATGCGTTTCAAACGCATGGCAAAAAACGGTGACTAAAAATTAAAAGAGACATAAGTTTTTTTCTAATAAATAATATTGCAATTAATAAAGTGTATTGCGACAGATTTTTCAAATATTTTGACAACGGGAGTTCTCGTGTTCATAGCGATGTCTTGTTCATGTTTTTTTGTCAATTAGTCCTTTTTGCTTTTACAAATCCTGGATTCTATGAATAAATATGGAGCCATAAACACATTCGTACGCGATTTTTGAAGAATTGATTTTTCGACCAGTTTTATTGACTTTTATAAGCATTTTATTGTTTATTTTAATCATTAGAGTGACTACAGAATTATGACTTAACACGCATTTCGTTTTACTGAACATAAATTCCGCGAAGTGAACAAAATCTTAGTTGAATTTCAAAAGTGACAATTTTCAAAAGATTTCACAAGGCGTCGTGTTAAATGTCATAAAATAGTCGCTTTATTGTACATAAGTCCTCAAAATTTGCACATTCCATGTATTTTTATTGCGATTCCAACCTTCCAGACCCGTCTGGGTTTTACGAGTGTTTTGATTGATTATTCTCTACCTGTGTTGAATAAATTTCAGCTTAGCATTCTGAATTGAAATCAAGATAGCGAGCTTATATTCTTTAATCAAATAATTTTTCAAATTGTTTCACGGTCTGGCAAATGTTGTATAACTGTGATTAAGTTTGACGTGTTCTGACTTTTTTCTTTTTTTTTCTGCTGTGAACAGTAGACTGAAATATAAAGTGGTTTAGACTACAATAAAAAGCGTGGAAAATAGAAAATGTAATTTTGTTAATGTAGTTAGACGGTTGAATTATTTCAAATAGAACATTCATCTCATGAATTTAACCAACATTGAAGAAAAAGTTTTTTTTGTTTATGATGAAGAATTATAAAACTCTACAACAAAAATCAGTCGAACATGAATTATGTACCCGTTATCATTCCCGTTATAATTAGAATTGACTTAAAAGTGACGATAACTGAGGTGAAAATTAGTGAGTTTAAGTCCTAGTCTAGTCGTTTTTCATGCCAGTGAAATGTACATATTTTTTAAACAAAATATTTCATTCAATGTCTGTTAAACAACCAAATGTCCAAATTATTGATCGAAATAATAAATGGATATCTAAGGGGGAAATTGTAGCATTTTGGTGCCAATCGCGCACAAGCTTCCCTTGGTAGTTGCAAACCCAACCCCCTATCAGTATTAAACTCTGACATCAATTAACTGTGATAGATTAGAAAACGCACTAAATTTTATTCTGATTGGGTAACTGTCGACCATGGCCCTCCACAAGTTAAACTTTTAGGGCCTCTCGTCTTTTTTATTCGTCAATGATTTCAAGGAAATATTACGAGACAATTTTTACAAAATTCAGTTCGATGATACTGTTTTTCATTAAAAGAAAAATAATAATGAAAGTTGTAGATGAAACGCAGCTCTATCGAAAACGGAATGAGTTAACAAGGAATACAGAAAAAAAAAGATCGTTTTTTGTCCAAACAAACACAAGTTTTGAAAACAATGACATATAATGACAGGAAAACAGAAAACAGCAGGAAAAGTTCTGACCTAAAATTCAAATCAAGTTTTTGACAAATCCAAATTTCTAGATTTAGAAAAAATAGAAATGGCTCTAGAAAACAAATCCGATGATAAAATCGAAAAAAAACAGTAAAAATTAAAGTAAAATTGCAGCACGGTGAACAAAAATATATAGCTCTTGAACTGTGAACTGTGATAGAACTGTTCTTGATAGCACTGTGAACAAAAACCAATTTTAGTTTTTTGTTCAAAAAACCCTTTTCACAATAAACGTTTAAACCAGAGTGAACAAAATCCTATGCGACAAAACCACTCCACTTCCTGTTTCGGTGTGACCAAAATCACAACACCAAATAGACTTTGAAAATCAATAAAATGAGTGAACCTATAGTAAAAAACAGCGCCCCAATAGAATTGAAATTCTTTGAATTGAATAAAGACACTGCAAATATTTGAGAATAGTCATTTATCTCAAAATGAACTTCAACTCTCAGCTGCATAAACTTATTTCAAAGATGTATAGCTGTTACAAGTTGGGTTTTTTTAAAATTTTTTCAGTGCATATTGTACAAACACACACACACTCTCTCTCTCTCTCACACACACACACACGCACACACACACACACACACACAGAGAGAGAGAGAGAGAGAGAGAGAGAGAGAGAGAGAGAGAGAGAGAGGGAAACACAGCCAGAACATAACAAGCAAATTGAGATGGTGGTGTTCAAATAGTCTGTACAGGAGACGCCTTTGTTGTTTTTGTAATGATTATCTGTACTTATTAACTGTTCAAGAATGGAATGTGGTCAGTGGACTCGTGTTTAACTTTCGGATTTTTTTGAACAAAACGCAAAAAAAACAGAAATTACTGTGTGGTTAACAGTTTCTATTGTTGCACTTTAAATAGATGTCTACAATTGATTCACGAATGAAGGAAATTGTTGCAACTGCAATTTCCTGGTCATATTTGTTTGTAATTTTGCTTCTTTGTTTTGTTGACGCAAATTATAATCTACCAGTCCCATATATGAACCCAAAAAGTATTTGATGCTAAATACATAAGCTATTAGTTGTTCACCCAACGTGTTAATGCTATTGTAAAACTTCCTTAAACGATGTACTTTCAGTTCTGACATCAGTTCTTATCACTGACAGCTGTGAGTGCTTTACCAAATAGGGAATATTTGAAAAATTCTATATATCAAATTGCGCCAAAAAGTTCCAATTCATTAGCTTTCTTCATTCAATTTAAAGAATGGCAACTCAAATCACTCAGTTTTTTATCCTTCTTGCGCGTGCTCTTCAATTTTCTCAAACGGGGGCTCTGAGCGCATCACATTTTATATGGGTTTGCTGAGTTGTTTTGTAGTGAGAGTTTTTAGTTTTGATTGCTAAAAAAACTTTAAAACTTTTGATAAGTGACTCTTGTGATAAGTCAAAACGTAGGTTGTAGACATTTTATTTAACGGTCTGAATCAATGACAAAATTTCCCCAGGTCAGAATTAAATTAAACAGAATGACGAACCAATCCATAAAATAATCTTAGTTGTTTTTGTTTTTTAGAGCTAAAAGCGATAATATTGTTGCGGCTTTAAAATTTAGAGGTGACATACCATTTTGCTAAAATCTATAACAGAGCAGTATAGTTTCAGTTTTAGCTAAACGACATTTACCTAAATCAAATCTTTGATAATCTTTGTCTAATATTTTGAGACATTTGTACAAATACATTAGTTCATCACTCTGCGACACTTGCCTTACAATAATGATGTCGTCCAAAAACCAAAAACAGTGTGTTATTTAAATATCTTTGAGCGTGTAGTCCATTGCTTTTAAAAACGCTGCCGGCGTATCTGCTTAATCATAAATCTATGAATCTATTTATGATCCTGTAAATGCAGGTAAAATTTTGGCTTTTCATACTAAAGCTACACTGTACCGTTACCGTACCTACCCTCTTTCTACTATATGCATACTTAAAATCATTTGTTGTTATATAAGGTATTTCGCCCTGAGTTTTGCTTCATTTTTGCTGAATAGTATATATGAGATCGTCAATGTTAAGAATCTGTAATTTGTTTTAATGCTTTGATCTATTCGATTTTTGTAGTTGAGTGATAATTTGAATGGTTTGTCCTGTTTTACAGTGATGGCAATGGGGAAAAAGTTATGCCTTAGAAACTTTTGTAATTAATTGTACTAAATTCAGTCGTTTTTATAAGCTTTCAAAAATCAGAATTGATTTGTTTTTTTTTTTTAAAATTGATAGGCAGCCGTCTCTTGTAGTACTTTTTGATGATTAGCAGTAAAGTGATTGTGGAATTCAGATTAAAGAGTTACAACTCGAATGCCTCAATTTTTCAAAGGTTCTTGCGTGTGCTCTTAAAAATGCTGCTCCTAAACTGGTTGCGGGCGCTTCGCATTTGATACGGATTTCTAGAGTTGCGTTGTACTCAGTCTTTTAAAAGTTTTGACCGTTAATTATTCTGTGAAACGATTGATAAATGATTCTTGTGATCAGTCCAGATGAACTTGGTTGACATTTTATGTAGAGGTCGTAATGAATGACAAAATTGCTTGAGATTAGGATTAAACTAAATAAAACGATGAACCAACGCATGAAAAGATTTGAGTCGTATTAGTTTTTTTAGTGGTGAAAATGATCTTATTGCTGCGGCTTTAAAATTTAGTGGTGATACACCAGTTTGCTGGAATTTATAAAACAGCAGTTTAATTTCAGTTTTAGCTAAACAACATTTAGCTAAATTATTTCTTTGACAATCTTTGTCTATTTTTTGAGACATTTCTACAAACACGTTAGGTTAATTCTCTGCGACCCACGACTTACGGTTATGACGTTGATTAAAAAAGTGTGTTTATTTAAAAGTCATAGAGCGTACAGTCCATTGCTTTTTGGAACCCTGCCGGCGTATCTGATTAAACACAAAATGCGGAATCCCGTTATGAACCTGTAAGTGTTCATTGAATCGCGCTTTATTATACTAAAGCAATATTGCACCGTTGCATCAACTCTTGCTCTACTATATGCATTCATGAAACCTATTGTCGTTAATTAAGGTATTTCACCATGAGTTTTGTTTCATTTTTGCGGAATAGTATCTCTGAGATCGTCAATGTTAAGAATCCGTTATATATTTTAATGTATCGATATATTCGAATTTTTTAGTTGAGTGATAATTAGAATGGTTTGTCACGTTTTACAGTGATCATACTCGGCGCGAAAATTTATGCCTTTGAAACTCCTATAATTAATTGTACTAAATTGAGTCGTTTTGATTAGCTACAAAAAATCAGAATTGATTTGTTCTTGTAAATTGATAGGTATCTGTCTTTCATCGTACTTTTTGATGTTTAGCAGTGAACCGATTGTGGAATGTGGAATTCGATTTCAAAGCTATTGAATATCGATTGTGCTTAATTTTCCACAAAACTCCCGTTCTAGTAGTATTTTATGTCCATCTTTTGAAATCAATATCTCAGTTTTCGCTATTTTCAATTATTGCTTATGTTTTCTGTCTTCCATAGAGATTTTTTTAGATAGTTGAAATGGTTTTTTAATTCTGTTACTGATTAACGTTAGCCCAATTATTTTCAGGGTGCCTGTTAACGATCAAATCGGCAAGTGATGTGTTTATGAGAGGGAAAGGCTCTCAATTCCACTAAGTCAAATGAACTGATAAAGAGCTCCGTAGAATTTTCAACATGTTCACTTCTTAACTGTTTTAGGTCAGAAAAACATAACTGTTTGACGAAAATGTTATCACAACCTGTCCACAGTTTACAGGTTGTCAACTTGTCTGCCGCTTAATGAACTTTAGGGAGCCAAAAAAACTGGCTTCCTTCCATGTATAAACATTGATATAAAAGCCCTTTTATAATCAGATTTCAATTTTTCACGACTCCTCTCAACACATGATCTCAATTGCTTCAAATTTTGGTTTTTTTTTACAAATTGTTCTGAAGCTGTTTGTCACGGATTTTCACATCGCGCAATGATTGTGCTGTTTTATTATATATTTTTTAACTTCGTAGATTGGCTCGTCTCTGGAGCGGTGATATTATTTGTGGAATCAGCAGTAAATATGTCCACGAATTTTTTGGCGAGATTTGCTAGTATTAGATGTATCTTTCGTTTATCCATCGCAGAGGAGGCGCCATTGTAAGTTTTTCCCGAAGGGGCATAATTCCCATTAGGAGGCAACCTGAATCTTTTGCTGAATACGCCATATGTTTGTTTTTTTTATATACTCAAGCACGCTGCCGTTGTCAGTCAATTTTTGTGAAATGGGTTTGCGACAAAGAATGTATGCGACAAAGAGTGAAATCTTTGACTTGAGTTGCAATATTATGACTTACGTGTTGCAATCGTAGTGTGCATGCCCTAGTAATACAAAGATCAGCTAGATATGCTTAGTACTTCGGTTAGTAAAAAAAGATTGAAAGCAGTTGAACTGATAAAGGAACTTTTGAGATTAAGCTAAGGATGAAATGAGAAAGTATGGTCGAGTAATTTCCTCCCAAAAGGAGGTTAAATACAAAACACGTGGAAAAAATGGTATTTGCAAAAAATATACACTAAATGAAACTCTTGGTTTTACACATATACAAATTACTGAATTCTCACTTTCGAGTTTTGAAACCTGTAAAAACTGCTCAAGTTTTTTGAATTAGGGCAAAAGTAAAACAAGACTTTAGTTGTTTTTCAGCTGAGTTGTTTCTCTTTCTAATCTTTTTCTAGAACCATGAACAAGTAAGTACAATAAGTGTTATATCACTGTGTACCTTTTGGAACTTTTTTCCAATATTATCCAACCCGGTTGGAATCAATTTAATTGGAATTGATTTCTGTTACCTAATTTTCCTAAAGAATGCAGGTTGAAACACAAATTGTTAAGAAATGTTTAAAAAAATATGATGAATATTAGAGTCAAAAGACTTTGTTGTTCTATAAATGCATATTTGATTTAAGAGGTTTTGATATAAAAATTCCCACCTTAAATGGATCATACAGAAAACGCGTTCCGTAAAAATCTCCTGTCAGAAAATTTTTTCTGACAGGCAGCATTTTCATATGAAATGACTTCCATAACTTTAAAGTACCCGGTTATGTATTTATTTAAAAATGATGGTCCTCTTTCGAAACCATTGTCCGTTGGGAGGGACTGAGGGGGGGGGGGGGGGGGGGTTGTTGTCTCTGAGAAAGGGAGGCTGCCAACTGAAATATTATGTAACACCAGTTACTATGTAACATCTTTTTATAGCAAGCGATAAACATTCATGAAGTGATGCATTTCAAGGTCAATTTTTACCCCACTCTGATATAGGTTTTTATGCCCGGCCCTCCAAATATGCAAGTGACTTTGAAGGGCTGGACTTTACCCATTTTTAGATCCCAAGGCAATAAAAGATTGCATCTAAATAAACCAATCTGTGAGTTCCTATTTTGTTAATTAAGTTAAGATGCACCAAATAAACTTAATAAATTTAACCCGGGTTCGATTTTAGGGTTGCGAATATCCGTCACTTCATACGTTGAAAATTTATTAATGTACGTTTTTGTGTTTCAAAACTGGATTATTCGACCGCTGGATTTATTTAAAAGTTGAGACACCAACATTGCTAAACAGTTAAGAACGACATAGGGGTATTTCCAAATATACCCCCCATGAAGTTATAGTGACAATTATAGTATATTAGCATATTTTTTTAGAAGCGGTATACGTTATATGCCCACTAAAATGAGGGGCAGGGGGAAGGTGAGGGGAAGTGAATATTGAGCAGCACCCCGAAAATTATATGCGGGTTAGAATTGTCAAGACAATAGCCAGGGTAAAGCGATGGTAAATGGGAAGAAAACAGCTACATAAAAAGTTTTTAAGTATAGGGTTTAATTAGTGTTGAACAGCAAACCGTACTTTTTTTATATTTTTTTTCTATTGACTATTATTGAGAAAATAAGCCGGCTTGGGTACTTAAAGGATGTTCGGTTCCTTGGAAATTATTTTTTTTCTTTTTAAAGCAAAAAAAATCTCGAAAGCTATATTCATAATTGTTGGCTAGAACTGGCTGTTGCCATATTTCTGAACAAAAATAACTTTGCCATAGAAATAACAGTTGTCCAAAATTTGTACATTTGGATCGAATGAATTTACTCGAATTTGTCAGTCTCTTTTTCCGCAATGATAGTTAAACAGAAACTTAAGTAAGCTTAACTGCTAAAATATAGCATAACAGATCTATCTAAATACTAAATGCAGTTTACAAGAAGACAAATGTCAGAGTAGCACGCTCCCATAAGATGGCTCTTAATAACGCAAAGTTTTTTCTCGTAATATTAAAAAGAAAAGGCCACAATACAATCCAAATCTTTTTTCGGTTGAAAAAATTTAAGATGAGACTAAAACTACCATTGCTAAAGCTCGGTGCCTCTTAAAACACTTGTTGTTCCTTATCTTAATCTAATACATTTTTGCAAAAAAGGTATAAATGTTAAATAATTTTTCCATTGGTGAAAAGGTGGGAAAAGTTTTTAGATCAGAACACTCTCCTCCGAAGCGCATGTAAAATAGTCCTCAATTGTATTTACGATGATTGTGTCAGCGGTTTGTAAATTTTTATATCATTGTCAAATTTGGAGAAATTGGGATAAAAAGCATATTTGGTACCGTTTTTTCACAACAATTTGCTAAACTTCCCACAACATAGCTATAATTTGACCGAACACGTCTGTTCAAAAAATTCAGCATCACTTCTCTATCTTGAAGGGTAAAAACAATCAATATTGCTGAAATTTTTCACGCATATTAGCAACCTGACGAAAGATGGGGTTGAAATTTAGAAAATGTTTAAGTAACTAACATAATCAGCTGAACTTTTACAAAAAACTAACTTCGGAACTCCTTGGAAAAAGGAATCTCAAAAAATAATGAATTAGGTTTTCTACGCTTGACAGGCCTTCTAATAAAATTACAACTTGATGAATATATCGATTAGCTGAAATTGAAAGTGCCAAAAAGCCCAGTTATACACATGGTCTCCCCACAAAGGTAGTATCGTAACCACAAGCGATAACAGAAAATGTTGTTCCAATTCTACTAAGACTCGGTTATGTCAACTATTTCGATCTAAAAATTAATTGAAAATAGAAGTCCATTGAATTGGGCACTCTCAGACACCGAATCTTGTAGCAAAGTTTCTGTAAATTAAACAAAGTTAGGGCTCGAAAACTCTAGGCGTTGCAAAAATTCCGCCCAATTTTCAAGTAAAAAGTTACTTTTTACGCTTAAAAGGTAGAGAGTTAAATTTAAATAAAATTATGTAAAACAATCCACAAAGAGTTACTTCTGTTATTATACTCGTCTCTGACGATCATAGTGTGTTTTTGCGGGATTCTGGCTCTCTAGTATACATGAAACGGAAAATTGCCAAGTCTGTACTGTTAAGTCTGTACTGGCGAAGCAAAGATGTCACTTCTAGCAAATTTTGAAATCGTCAGAATTTCTCCTGGCCTTCACATGATTGAGCGAAGCCAACGGTTGCTCTTGTTTTTGTTGTCGAAAAGTTGGATTTGCTTGATAATGGGCAGGCCAGAGCAATGCAGACCCTTTCAAAATTTGTTAAGAATGACGTTTTGCCAGTGTTTCGCCAGTGCAGACTTTTCAGTACAGAATGAACCATTTTCCATCTGTTGGATACAGCTATGCCTTTTTAGATCTCTTCTATCAAGTATGTATCTTTAACAATATCTGTGGATTTTGATCTCTTCACTATTAAATTCAATTTTATGCTTCCATGAGAGTTTGTCTTCCTTAGCCTGTTATTACATTGAAAAATAAGTGCATTCCTGAAGAGTATTATAATTCTTGACTTCTGGTTGAGGTAAAAAGCGATATATTCCAAGGCAGCTAACAGCTAACCTAACTAACTCGCTGCTCGGCAAAATAATTACCTTTAGAGTTCGGCATTAATAACTGTTTTATTCGGGGTTATAAGAATTATGCCAAACCAATCCAGAAATGCAAGCAAGCAAAAACCGACATTAAAGGAAAATGATTTGCTAAACTCAATATTTTTATTATTCTCTTTGCTGCTTGAAATGGTTTTTTAATGAGAATCTGAGCTCGAAGCTTTGGAAGACAAATAAAAATTCTAAATATTGAAGAAAAACTATGTTTTGCAGAAACATAGTTCCATATTTGTTTCAAATTATGCTTTAGTTAAGCAAAGCAGAATTTGTTGAATCAAAATTTCAGAGCTTGATATTTATGAGAGAAAAGCTCAAGAACTTTATTTAAACTTTTTTCTGAAGATATTCATCTCTGAAATTATTTTTGATAGCAAAAGCAAATCATTAGAATGTTGCTTTTCAAGATCCTATAGCTTATACAACATCTTTTGATCTTATACAAAAGACAGCCATTTCACTTTCTTTTTGGAAAAAAAATGGGAAGAATAAAGGCTGCAAAATTTTTCGAGATTCAAGAAGAAGCTAGAGATCAAACGAAAATTTCATGTGATAGACGACAGAGAGAATTTTCGAAAAGGCAGAGAAAAAATACCAGTTCTTATGATGCCGAATACAGAATTGATCTATGTAAGAAATAGAGAGTCGAGCTACGCAAGCCAGGGAACTTTTTAAGCATCAAAAACACAGAATTTGACCTTGATATTATTAATGAGAGAAAGTTGTACGGAAAATTTTTTACACAATTTTTTCTCTGTATGTCTCTTTGTCATGCATTTAAGCTAGCAATTGATTGATATCGGTTCTGTCGAGATCTGCCTACATCTTAAGGGGCAACTTCTGTCATCTTATACGACAAATCGATCCATGGATGAGTTGTGAAAATTTCTTAAATTGATGATATTTCCTATCATAAAATTTGGTTGTTATATAAATCCAATTTCGTTATTACACTGTTTTCATTTGACTGTCTTTCGGTGTGTAAAAGTTTGGAGTCTTATTTTTCTTAGGAAATTGTCCCCAAGAATTGTGTTTCAATTTCTGATGCTGCTTATACTTGGAAACCATAAATTTACCTAAATTAAAGTTTTAGGTTACATGAAAAAGGTTGCAAAGATATCTGTGATGAGCAATATTGATGTAAATTAGTGAACTTGAAATATAGGAATATGAACACAAAACGATTTCAGAAACTACTTTTTTTCCTGGAAATGTATTTTTTTCCCTTTGGGAAAACTCTAATTGTGTACAACTTCACTTAGTTTGTTTCTTGTTTTTATTTATCGGGATGATTTTCCTATGATATTTTTATAGCCATGTCAGACTTAACGTTTCTGTTTTTCGAGGGAGATTTCCGTATCCAGAAAACGAGAAAATTGAAGCTTAATTTGGTTTTCATATTCTTGTTGTTACGCTATTTCATCTGGTTTTCGAGTTTCACCTGAGAAGAAGTAAAGGAATCAATTCTTTTCTCATAGAAAATAGAAAAAAATTTTGTTCGCATTGCACAATATCATTTCTAACTTTTTTGTTTTAAATATTTTTTATCATTGCTTCTATAATTGAAGAGCTTTACAAGAACTTTTATCAGATCTATACTGCCATTAAAGGTCCCCAAAAAGGGTAAAAGTAAAATTCGAACTACGCAAAAGATAACCCTGATATAGTGTTGAATGGTAATTTTAAAACTTCAGCGAAATGTCGGGTATTATGATCAACCCAGTTCAAATCCAGCATGCTATATTTTCACAGTAGTTGCCCCTGCTAAGACCTCCTAACAAGTTCTAAGAAGGCTTCCGTTATTTTTTTCAACCAGCAGAAAAGATCCTGAAATTAATTTTTGAAAAGTTAAAGCGGACGGTTATAATATGTAATTCTACTTCCAACAGCTTATTTTTGCTGCCAGTATTATTCAACCCTAGATTACCTGTTTTAAGAACATAAATTTCAGTCAAAATAATACAAAATCTGCTCTCGAAAGTATGGGTAACTCACAATTTTTACAGGGTATAACCCGAGTTAGAAAACCTCAAAGAAATTTATTTTTAACACCTCTCTCTAAACCAGTCATGTTAATTTAACCAAATTGCGAACTTTACCAATTTTTGAGTTTTTGTTGAAACGAAAATCTACGTCTTCTACATGTAAGAAAGATTAGAATGGGCAAAACTAAAAGATTTTGAATGTCCGCAAATTTCAATTCGCGGTAATTTGGTCAAAATAATTTGATCAGACCTTTGTAATAGGTTGCACGTGAAAAGATAGACCGTTGACAATATAAAGGGCAAGAAAACGAGACATTTATCGTCTGTTTTGCAAATTCGCATTCAATTATTGAGAG
>NC_134482.1:47231358-47278858 GCF_964194025.1 Convolutriloba macropyga
CTTGCCTAGCCGGTTCTACTGGCTTACGATTATTTCAACTTCCTGAATTGATGAGGAACATCAAATTAGCTTTCCCACGGGGTAAATTTACAAGCGGAAGGCGAGATCACAAGCAGGAAATCATCAGTTTGTTTTCAATCTCCGTGTCTGTTTGATCAATTCACATTAGAATTTTATTTTGATCACCTTTCGCGAAGTATGAAAACATTTTATCAAATAAGTTCAAATTTACATTCTTTCAAAAATCCTCTTCAAATTGTTAAATTCACATTAAACGTGCAACATTCTTAATTACATCTCAAAATTCGACAAAACAAGCATTAGCTAATTGACCAGCTCATCAGGTCATAGCCAGAAGTAAGTGTGATTCACAGAGGATAATTAAAAACACACTTTTTAACCATATCTTTTCCGTTTGCCCCCCCCCCCCCCCCAGCTCAAGGGATGCACTTTATTTGGAACTCCAAACGCACGTATTTTTACATAACGATTTACTATGTAATGACACGTGCTCTGTAACTGGGGGAGCATAACGTACGGGGGGGCAGCAAACGGAAAAGATTCGTGTTTTTATGTTCCAAAACATTTTGACCATTTCTCAATATCTATCGGCTCTACTGAATTCATTCAATAGATTTAGATCTTTAATAAGTTGACGTTACAATCGAATGACAATGAAAATTTAGCCATTACAACAATTTACAAGGATGATGAAAAAGTAGCAGTAGATTAGTTCAAAAGTAAGAAAACGCTAAGGGTTCATAACTTTTTTTATCAGTTCTGACTTTGTTCATGAGACTGTTTAGGTTATGACATAAATTATGACAAATTATAACAGTTTTTAGATTCTCATGCTTTCATAAAAGTTGTTGAAAAAAAACTTTTTGTATGCTAACTTAATCTAAAAAATCGTAATGTCTGTTGTTAGTAAAAATAAAAAAGTTCACCTGTTTTCTGACACAAGGACAAACAATTTTGTCAAGTATCTCGAAAAAATTATAGTAGACAAAAATTTGAACTAAGATTCATATTAAATCATTGGATTTTCTCGGAGGTTGGCGGCTGAGTAAATCAGCGCTGAATCAGTATAGATACATTCTGTTTTTTAGGATGGCCAGTACTCTGTTCATATCCCAATTTATACGGATTAGTCTTGTTTGTTGAGTAAAATTTACTGCATGAAAAATAGTATACTCAACTTAACTCCCGCCAACAAGGTTTGATTTTAGTGCGATTCGAACTTCCGCGTGGGTACTTGTAACATATAGTTTGCGTAGCAAGTCGTAACCACTAAGTTAAATGGGCTTTGTGGTAACTGCCTACAAACTTATATATATATATATATATATATGTAGTGTGTATAATCCTATAGTACTTACCAGTTATCAGCCACAAATGTACTACATTATTCTGCTCAGACTTAATTTTGGGGTATGAGTGATATTCAGACTATACAGGATAAACTTAGTCTGGACGAACTCTATTGCCTCAATAAAATCATAATGAAGAATAACTGCACATAGAGAAGTTTAAAATATTCTTTAGATGCAAAGTTTCAGAACTGAACTAAGTTTTTACACTTGAAATGTGCTGCTTCAGCGCTGAAATGCTCTGAGACTCAAGTCCGGGTACACCTAAAACAATTTAATTGAGCAGCAATCTCAATGAATTTTTTTTTTAAATCGAGAAGAGTTATCATTCTATAAAATGAGAATAATTATTGAATTTTTAGGAGTTGTTAACTTATTGTCAACTAAATTTGGGCATAAACAACTTTTTCTAAATCACAATCTCAGAGTCAAATGGATGCAACATTCGTGCACTTTTCTACTTGGAGTTTCTTTTTCTCTTCATTTCTAACTTATTTCTTAACTGATTACAAACAAATTTTGATAAATTTTTTTAAAACCATAATACTGCTGAAATATACTTTTTGAAATTGACTCTGCCCTGGTGGATATCGTTGTAAAACATTTTTTAAAACGCATTTTATCTCTTGTAGCTTAGGCTGCTAAAAAAGGATTCTTTTCCATTTTGCTGAAAATCAGTTATGTTCTAACGCGAATAACAGTTCTTAATATAAACAATTCTTAACCAATTCCTTTTTCAAATTTTTCAATTATTTACGAGACTGATTGCTTGCTTAATGGCATATTCGGCTTAAAGCACCGAAGACAATTTTTGAATTTCAATTAAAAGCATTTTATCACGTAATTGGTTTACTTTAGTAGGTATCATTTCACACCCTCATTTATCTTCAATTGTTTCGACCCACTTGTAGGGGGAGGAACTATATACTCAATTGAGTCGTTTGTTCAGTCAATTTTGGCCGCTCGATATATTCATCGTAGAGAGTCGAGACTGGTATCATATGGAAATAAAAAATTTTTGATTTCCGTTTTTACAGAGAGTTATCGGTGTTTAAATTTTTGTGAAAAGTGGACGGAAATGCATTGTTTTATTCATGTTTTACTTTTTTTACCAATTTTTTGACAATTTACTAAACATTGTTAAACTTTAACGGCAAAGTTATTGGTTGTACAGGATAGCGGAGGCTTGTCAAATGGTTTTTATCCGAGTTTTTTGTATAATAAAATTGTCAAATTTATGGAGCTTAGACTGTTTTAAATACGACATGGCTCCAAACACGTTTTTGTATCCCACTTTGATTGAATATGCCGTATACAAAGACCTAATATCTGCTGTCACAACCTTTGGAAAATCCATTAATAGCTAGTTGTACCTTCGTTTCCCATAGGAGTTTGCTTGAAAAAAAAATCAAGCCGGTTTTCCGAAAAACTAACTCAACAATTATACAATATTCATTATTTATTTTTGGTTTGTTGAAATTTTTATTTGCTAAGTTTTCTATTATTTTTTCTCAGCAAAAATAAGGAGCAATTGATTGTTTTTGTTTGAAGAATACATATTATGTTTTCAGAGAAAGGCACGTAGTCTTTATGGCTTTGAAAATGTGTCCTGGTTAATTTTAATTGATTTCTCTTCTTTTTCCTTCATTTGTTGTTGACAGGGCTCATAAAATTTCCACCTCTGCCAACTCATTTTAAATATTCTGACCGTTGGTTATGCTTTGATTGATGTCTATGGAGCTTAAAAATGTGCTCTCACAATAATTTTTTGAGTGTGCGAAACTGGTGTACTATCTGTTGTTGTTTTTGTTGTCTTTTCTATGAAGACCCCTTAAAAGAAAACCTAGCTAATTTCAAGTGAGATCCAAGCAATTAAACTAATTCTTTTTTTGTCAATTTGAAACGTTGAATGGCAAGCAAAACTGGCTGCCATAGCAGTTGCAAGTCAGTTTGTTTTAAGTTGAAAGTTCATGGTTTGTGTGAATTTCTGAAAATATTTTTTGTTTTTGTCTTATTTCTGTGCATTTTGTAGCTTTCTCTCCAGTTTTTATTATGTTTTTTTTCAGCTAATGGTTTCTTGGATGTGGTACTGCGCATTTTCATAATGAAATTTTGGAATTTTGGATTTTAGCCCAGTTCTGATTTCTCTTTGTTCCCTTGCCACATTATCACAGAAATGGATCGACAGATTTAGCGTTAGAGAAAACGAAACTAAAGAGTTTTAATATTCTTCAGGCATAGCCTATGGTTTTAACAGTTGCGAAAACGCTTTCTGGTTTTTTCCGAATTAGTTTTTCTTTTTTTGACGTTCTTTTTGTAATTGATTGAAACATCATGGATAATGACAGGTCTTTCTTCTTCTTATGAGATCTAAAATTTTCCTAAAATATAAAGACCGAGTTGAAACTTATCAGTTTTAATCAGTTTGAATTTGTCTTTTTTCCTGAAAACCAATAATATATTTTTGAATTTTCCTCTTTTGTTGATATTCTTTGTCGGCCTGATATCGATTCTCATTATTGACAGGTCCACTATCTTACATAATTTTGATCTAATGAAGTACTGGTTACTGAGTTCCGATCAGTTTTTATCAAGTGTTTTTTTTCTCTTAAGACGTCACGTTTTGGTCATAATTAAGTATGATATTTTTTCATTTTTATTGTTGTCTTGTCCAGTATTCTCATTAACGGCAAATCTCAATGGCCCTTCAATTCATCATTATTGTTTCCATTTAGTTGCTTTTTAATCAATATTTTTTTTCTATTTCTTCCTCATTTGGATAACAAATAAATCTAAACAAGAATAAGCGGGGTTGGAACATTATGTGCAAAGTCACTTTACCAAGCCTCCTTGTTTTTTTTTTCAATCCTAAAATTGGATTGTATTGCGATTTTTTTTTCACTCAGTTTTCATGACTTTGATCGGTCAAAAGGGTATAAACAGAAAAGGCACTGCGAGCATTAAGTTTCCCTAGAAGCCCTAATGTAGTTTTGGTAGTTTTTCAAGTGCTTAGATTGCTGAAACGACTAGGAATGCCTAAAATCAAGTTGAAATGATAATTTTCAGTTATTTTTGAGCCCGAAATGTGGCAATTTTTTTGAATGGTTTTCAAGCTTGTCCAATGGTTTTTATCCGAGTTTTCTGTTTAATAAAAATGCCAAATTTATGGGGTTTAGACTGTTTTATTACAGACATGGCTCCAAGTACGTTTTTGTACCCACTTTGTTTGTATATGCCGTATACAAAGACCTAATATCTGCTGGCACAACCTTTGGAAACTCCATTAATAGCTAGTTGTACCTTCGTTTTCCATAGGAGTTTGCTTGAAAAAAATTTTGCCGGTTTTCCGAAATATTAACTCAACAATTATACAATGTTCAATATATATTTTTGGTTTGTTGAAGTTTTTATTTGCTAATTTTTCTATTCAGCAAAAATATGGAGTAATTAATTTTTTTTGTTCAAAGAATGCACATAATGTTTTCAGAGAAAGGGACGTAGTCTTTATGGCTTTGACAATGTGGTCTGGTAAAGTTGAATTGATCTCTCTTCTTCTTCCTTCATTTGTTGTTGACAGGGCTCATAAACTTTCAACCTCTGTCAACTCATTTTTAATAATTTTGACCGTTGGTTATGCTTTGATTGATGTCCATGGAGCTTAAAAATGTGCTTTCACAAGAATTATTTGAGTGTGCGAAACTGGTGTACTATCTGTTGTTGTTTTTGTTGTCTTTTTCGTGAAGACCCTTTAAAAGAAAAACCTGGCTAATTTCAAGTGAGATCCAAGCAAATAAACTAATTCTTTTTGTCAATTTGAAACGTTGAATGGCAAGCAAAACTGGCTGCCATAGCAGTTGCAAATACTGGTCAGTTTGTTTTTTGTTTTAAGTTGAAATTTCATGGTTTGTGTGAATTTCTGAAAATATTTGTTGTTTTTGTCTTATTTCTGTCAATTTTGTAGCTTCGTCTCCAATTTTTATTGGAGTTTTTTTCAGCTAATGGTTTTTGGATGTGGTACTGCGGATTTTCATAATGAAAAGTGAATTTCGGATTTTAGCTCAGTTCTGATTTTTCTTTGTTCCCTTGCCACATTATCACAGAAATGGGGTGGCACATTTAGCATTAGAAAAAGCGAAACTGAAGGAATTTAATGTTCTTCAGACATAGCCTTTAGTTTTAACGGTTGCGAAAACGTTTTTTGTTTTTTTCCGAATTAGTTTTTTGTTTTTGACGCCCTTTTTGTAATTGTCTGGAACATCATGGATAATGAGAGGTCTTTTTTCTTCTTATGAGATCTAAAATTTTCCTAAAATATAAAGACCGAGTTGAAACTTATCAGTTTTAATCAGTTTGAATTTGTCTTTTTTCCTGAAAACCAATAATATATTTTTGAATTTTCCTCTTTTGTTGATATTCTTTGTCGGCCTGATATCGATTCTCATTATTGACAGGTCCACTATCTTATATAATTTTGATCTAATGAAGTACTGGTTACTGAGTTCCGATCAGTTTTTATCAAGTGTTTTTTTTCTCCTAAGACGTCACGTTTTGGTCATAATTAAGGTATGATAATTTTTCATTTTTATTGTTGTCTTGTCCGGTATTCTCATTAACGGCAAGTCTCATTGGCCCTTCAATTCATCATTATTGTTTCCATTTAGTTGCTTTTTAAACGATAGTTTTTTTCTATTTCTTCCTCATTTGGATAACAAATATTTTCAAACAAGAATAAGCGGGGTTGGAACTTTATTTGCAAAGTCACTTTACCAAGCCTCCTTGTTTTTTTCAATCCTAAAATTGGATTGTATTGGGATTTTTTTTCACTCAATTTTCATGACTTTGATCTTTCAAAAGGGTATAAACAGAAAAAGCCCTGCGAGCATTAAGTTTCCCTAGTAGCCCTAATGTATTTTTAGGAATTTTTCAAGTGTTTAGATTGCTGAATTGGCTAAGAATGCCTAAAATCAAGTTAAAAAGATAATTTTCAGTTGTTTTTGAGTCCGAAATTTGGAAATTTTTCATGTTTTTTTGTCATTTTTGTTTTTTGTTTGACTAGTCTGGAATATAAATTGTTGAAATTCATTATGTTATTTTGCAAGATGTATTCAATTTTTTTGACAATTTCTAGGGTTTCATAATAGGTTATTGCATAGTTTCTAGTGGTAATGTGAGAACTTTTAATTGCCCTCGAATGAGAAGCAGTTATTGTTAACGTGTGTGTCTTTTTTATGCAAAAGTTTTGCTTGAGCCTGTTTGCTTTTCTTCTAGACTGATCTCTGACTGCTCAAGTGACCCTTTCACGCACTTCTAATTGATTTACGAGAAATCTGAAATGCTCTCACTCCGAAATGAATTTTATTGTTCAAACAAGAATGATTATTAGAGATAGGATGACAAGGCCCTGATAGCCAAGTGGTTAGTGCCTATGGCGAGGTGAAGGCATCGAACCCTACCTTTAAGTGATGTTTTTGCACCCATAGACAAATATATACGCCCCATCTGTCATTTGAGAGCAGTTTTTCCGGCGTTAGTATGTTTATGTTTAAGATTTTGACATCTTGAATTTTGGCAGTTTTTTTAAATAAACTTTGCTATTTTCTTGTAGTTCTTGACAATATGTGTTTTTAGTAAGTTTCTCCCCAGTGGCAAGAAAACTTACCCTAGGATTTGCCACTATGTTACGGAATTGTTTTCAATGGAATTGTTTTCAATATTTTATCTGAATTTTTAAAAATTTTTGATAAAATTTGATTTTTTTTTCAAACTTTAGAAATTCTTATAATATTCTGAGGATATCGATCTTAATGGCCAGTGGATTTCTTAGGGCCTGAAATTGGGTTACTTGATAACTTCTCGAAACAATGAATTGGTTCTGAAGAAATAACTTTGAAATGTCAATATCTATGTTTATCGACATTTACGTGATGTAATTCTCCCATACGTACACAAAAAAAACAAATTTTTATTATGATTAATATGATGATAATGATGATTAAATGCTGCAGTGTCGTAAAGCATCCGTGAGCCAAAAATTCAAATCATTGTGTTTTTAATTGTTAAGAGTTGACTTATATTAAAAAAATGATACTATAAATCTAAAACTGATAAGCCATTTTCTTTTCCCTGTCATTGATCATTTGAGCTGAGCAGTATATCCTTAAAAAATTTTGTCCACGGACATTATGATTTCAAAAAAAACACAATTTTAGTAAGTTTCAACAAATTGTTTACACCTTTTAATTTCTGCTTTTATGGGCAATTTTAGACAATTTCGTGGATATATTAAACATCGATCAAACAAAAATAAATATTTAACATACTTTTTAATTTACCTTCCTGCCCATTAGTTTTTTTCCAGAATTTTATAGCACATTATGTTGGAGAAAGAAAAACTAGAGCTCAAAATTGGAAGGTAAAGATTCGAAGTAGTTTGTCATTTCGCTGTTAAAATCCGCCTTCATAAAAATTGTGTAGACGTTACGAAAGATAAAAAACCGCAGATGGCTTAAAAATTGTGAAAAAGTGTGAAATAATTTAAATCGAAGATAAGCTTCAATTTTTCTTCAAATTTCACTGCACAAATTTTTCACCCTCCCAACTTCACTCGGGTTTTGAAAAGCCTCGTTTCTAAGGATCAAAAAGGGAAAAAGGGGAAAATCCCACGAGGGTTTTCAAAATTGTAATTAGTATTCAGTTTTATGATACTTGTAGACAATAGTTCTCTCTCGATTGCTATTTCAGGTCGGCTAAAGCTCCAAATACAAATATTTTCCCCTTATTTTGCTGTTATTTTTATAAACTTTCACCCTTTCAAAAATTTTGAACAACCAAACAAAGCTATACGGCGATTTTTCGTATTTATTTTATATTAGCCTGGCTAATTTTATAGATGATATAAAAAATTACTCGCTTGGTTCACTTTTTTACTAGCGGTTGTTAAGAAGAGTATAAAGGTCAGTATTTATAGCATTAGTGATATTTTGCACGGAACGGTAGCTCTTACGTTTGAAATATGTTATAAATTGAAAAATTTCTTATTTATCTCAAAAATTTTTTTGTTGGTAACACGTGTTGCTTTTAAACATTAAAGCAAGTTTATTTTTCAAACTTGACTAATTTTCCTGAAAATAAGTTTTCCATAAAGTTTATACAAAATTTTCTTTCATATGAAAATAATACAAAATTTATTTAAAATTTTTAATGTTTCGGTGTAGAATGATCATCAATTTCAAGTAATTCTCAAAGTAAATCTAATCAAATAATGCGACGATAATTTTATGTTGTTCCTATTTTAACCCGCCTGCGTTTTCAGCCCTCGAACCCAACTTGCTATTAATTATTTTATACCAAAACATCTTGCTCGAATTACTTTATTTTTAGTTCATTAATGGCTTCAATAACTTCTGGTAATCATTAGTTTGTCTAAAATTTAGCCTACTCTAATTAAATTTGAGCAATTATTTTTATAGCAGTCTTTATTAATTCTGATTTTAATAATTTTGCGCTAAAACCTTTAAATTTCCGATGGCCTATTTCAGTTCCCAGCCCTTCAAATTTTGTCGTTTTAGTTTTTACCTAAGGGTGGACTGTTTGATATTGTGTACTGTTCGTTATCTTGTTATTTGTTATGACAAATTAGTTATCAAAATCCAGCTGTAATAACTAGGTTTATTATGACAGATTGATTATTTTATACCAACAACAGGATTAGATTACATCATGTCTCATTTGCAGATGTTTGTTCATTTTGTCTCCGGGGGGGTTTCGCCCCCTTGGTTAATTCTGACTGATAATGTATCAGTTCTTTCTGGTTATTACATAGTACTACTTCACTGTCGTTTTATGTCTAATTATTTCCTGCTGTCGAACAGGCTGAACAAACCACAATTGTCTTCAGTTTCAGGTATGATAATTTAATTCTATACTTCAATATATGTTTTTTTAAAACATAATTGTTTGTTATTACTGTAGTTGCTGTAGGTCTGTATAATTTGAGTATATTAACATCCCGGATCTAAAAGTAAGTCAAAATCGATACTGGGCAAGTCTAATTTGAAGTCTAATATCAGTACAGAATTAGAGCTATGATCATGTCATTTTTTACACTTGTCAGTCTTGTGCATGTCTTTGCCAAGACTTGCAAGTGTAAATCCAAGTCTTGGCCAATTTAGATTTGACAAACAAATTTATTGTTATTTGTGTTCTTTTCTGGTGAAACTCATATGACTTGGGCCAACAAAACCAAAATAAAAATAAACTGGTTTATCAAATCTAAGTACACTTTACTTATAAATACGGTTAATGCGAAGTAAGCCGACATAAAAGTAAGTCAAATGTCATGTAATAGTTATTTAATAATTCAGGGAAATAATACAATATTAATCGTTACAATCAGGGCTGCACATAGTATTAGCAACTTAAGTGCACAAGAGAAACAAAAAGAATGTCATGACCATGGCCATGCCTCTCGTCCGCCGTCTGATCTAGTCTGAAATCCGCGGGCGGACATCGCGGCGATGCGCACCCACCGACCCGCCGGGGACAACTTTTAATACGGCTATATCGAAAATGTTCTTCATCTCTTTTTCAAAATCTGACTTGCTTACCTATTGGTTTGTTTACGGCCACCTAAAAATAGACTCATCACTTATAATTGACAGGTTATCAATAGGATTCAAAAACCTAGTCTAAAAATGCCTTTGGGCAGTCAGCCATAAATTTCTATTGTTATGAGGACAAGTTTTGGGATACGTTCGCACCAAGTTTCAAGAAATTTGAAAAAGACAAACACATGGGAGGAACTGAAGTAATATCATCAAAGGCTGCAATTCTAAACAAGACTTTTAATCAAGAATGAATTCTAAACAGATAGATTCGACTATAATAAAAAACACCAAGTCAGTCAATACATTTTCAAATTCGTTATAAGACGCTTTAGTGAAATTTTATGTTTCATATAGGTTTAACAGATACTATTAAATAAAATCCAATTAAGTTAGCACTTTTAGTCTTACAAAATAAAATTTAAAAAAATTAGTGATCAACGAGTATGCCAATTGTATTCAGAAAAAGACTCTTACCCCCACTGCCCCCCCCCCCCCGCTATTGATCAGGGTTACGTGTCGTTTTGACCTAAAAGGCTCACCTACTAGGTAACCCAATGTTAAATGGACAAAATTTTTCCGATTCTTCTGAGAAAAAAAGTTACCAGGATATCATATGTATTCGGGGATGCCTTTTTTCTAATGCTTAACGATAATGAAAACTCATGTCAAAGATGAACCAAAGTGGAACCATGTCAGAATACGGGACAACCTACTTTCTACTGCGAAGAATCGACCGATTTCGTTCTTTTGACATTGAGTTTCCTGGAAGAACGGCTTTACATTTCATGTCAAAAGCAAACGTTGCCAAGACAACCAGCCAGCGTAGGACAGAAGCGGTGCAAACAATTTTGATGAGCATGTGCTAAAAAGAGGTAAAACTTCACTTCCTCAAAATAAGATTTTTAATTCGTTAAAAATGGGGACCTAATTTACGTTTGATGCTTATAGGTGAAAACACTCTATCGTAATCTATATTCAAGATATAGCGCCTCTATATGTATACAACGTAACTGTATAAGATCAACGTTCAAAGGCAAAAAAAGCACTTCAGAATGCCTTGGCAAATCTAGTTAACTTTGTTAGCAGGTCTTAGTCTAGGTCACCAATTTAAACTAATCCGTTCAAAAAACCGAATTTGTTAGGCTAAGCGATCAGTTTTGAGCCATTTTGGAAGTTATTCTTAGTGGGAAATCGGCCTTTGTATTTCTCAGAAATAATACGTATGTTGCATTTAGAACAGAAAATCTAAGCGAAAGTTTTGATATAATACGCACAAAAATTCTCTATCTAATGATATAATTTATTCAATTCAATTTACTCGGTAACATCCTCCGGCCCGGAAGAAAATGTTGGGAGGATTGATACAAGCTTAACGAGTGGGCGGACGAGCGATCCGGATGACGTGCGTAAGACGGCGGAGCGGGCGACGCTGTCGGAGCCGTACCGAAGTTCTTCAATCGGAGCAGTTGGATAGTAACCCCTAGGGTTGCTTTCTTCAACGATCCAAACTATATCACCGACCTTGAGGTGCTGCTCGGCAGGCGTCTACCACTTAGATCTACGGTTCAGCGCAGGTATATACTCCTTGAGCCAACGTGCCCAAATTGCATTGGCGTATGACTGAGCACGGGCGTATCGCTTACGATGATCGAACTCGTCGACACCAACAATAGTCAGAATTCTGGTTGCTTGGTTACCGAGTAGAAAATGGTTAGGTGTTATTGCGCCTAGGTCGGACGGGTCGGAGCTTACGGGCGTTAAGGGACGTGAGTTTAGTGCGTAATCGACCAGGCAAAAGTAGTGTTCAAAACCTCATCTGTGAGGCGACGCGTACCGAGGATAGTGTACAGTACTCTTTTAAAACTACGAACTAACCTCTCCCAGATGCCACCTTGGTGTGGCGCACTGGGTGGATTGAACCTCCACTTAATGCCCTTATTGGCAAGTTCGGCAGCGATGTTAAGCGTATTCAATTTTTCCACACATTCACGGAGCTCCTTCTCCGCTCCAATGAAGTTCGTACCATTATCCGACCAAATCATAGCAGGAGTACCCCGACGGGAGACGAACCGCTCCACTCCCATTACACAGGAACTAGTGTCCATGGACGGGACAACTTCAACATGGACAGCACGAGTAGTGAGACAAGTGAAAAGAAATCCCCACCTCTTCTCGGTAGTCCGACGCACTGTGACGTAGAATGGGCCGAAGTAATCAACCCCGGTGTTGGTAAAGGGAGGAGACTGGTATGCGAGTCTCTCCTTTGGGAGGTCTGCCATGATAGGTTGAATGGTTGCTGCACGGAACTTTCTAAACAAGACGCAGTTTGATTTGATGGAACGCAGTGTGGAACGTAGTTTTAGGATGGCATAACGTTCATGTACCTTTGACCTTAAATAATCGATGCCCTGATGATGGTTCTTCAAATGAGTATGCCGCAGAAACAGTTTAACAAAAGTATGACGCGCATCCAGCACGATAGGATGCTTAGTGTCAAAGTCAATTTCCACTAGCCGTCGGAGTCGACCAGAGGAACGGATGAGACCATGAGGTCCAATAAACGGAGTAAACTGAGCAATGCGGCTGCTCTTCTTAACGGATTTGTTGTCAAGAAGATCTCTTCTTTCAGTATTAAAGGACTCTCCTTGAACCAAGTACTGGAGATGACGCTCGGCTTCGTCAAGCTCAACAGGGTCGGCTATGCTGCCGTCTACGGTACGGTAACTTTCATGAGAGGGTAAAAAACGGAGCACATATGCGGTGACACGAAGTAATTTTTGATAAGAACTGAACTTATCAAACGGGATCAGATTAGTGCTTTGTTCATTTGGGGAATTGGTTACAGATGTGGCTAAATGTGAGATGGAATCATCATCTTGTTCCTTGGTTACAACGCCGAGCTTGATGTTATCAACGACGTCAGTGTTTGGTACAAAAGGGAATTGCTTAATTCTCAAGAAGTCAGGACCCCTCACCCAGCTACTTGATTGCAAAACTTCAGCGGACATACCACGCGTGCCAGCATCTGCCGGGTTATCTTAAGTGGCGGCGTGGTTCCATTGGTCAACGCTGGTGTTCTCAAGGATTTCACTAACCCGATTTTCAATGAAGATGGGGTGTTTGTTTGTTGAGTTTATCCACTGCAAGACGATTGTACTATCTGTCCACATAAAGACTTTGTCCACAGTAACCGTTAATGCTCGACAGATTTCACTTTTTAAACGGGCAGCGAGGAGAGCGGCTTTTAATTCCAACTTAGGAACTGTCATTACCTTCATAGGTGCAACACGGGCCTTGCCCAGGACAAACGCCAGCTCTGTTATAATCTCCCCGGAGGTGCAAGTTACTTGAGCCCTAAGAAATCCTACTGCACTGAATACGTCTTGCGAGCTATCACCAAACATGTGGAGTTCAAGAAGTTGGAATGGTCCTGAAAAGTAACTTCTCGGTATAGTGATCTCAGCTAACCGCGGCAGTTCAACGCACCAGGCAAGGAATCTGTCAACTGTGTCTTTAGGTAACTCGTCATCCCAACTTTGTCCATTGACACGCCAAATGTCTTTCAAGGTTAACCGAGCACCAACAGTGAACGGTGCGACAAGACCAATTGGGTCGTAGACCTTTGACACAAGACTTAGGACCAAGCGCTGTGTTAAACTTTTCGTGATGGTGCTGTTAGTACCCCTGCTCACAACCAGAGTATCGTTGTTGTGATCCCACTTAAGCCCAAGCACGTGCATTGATTCCTCCTTGGATGAAACGATGACCTTCGGTTCAGTGGATTGAGCAGACCCATCAATTCGGTCAGCCAGATCTGGTACATTGCTTACAAACTTAGTAAGCTTGAACCCACCTAGATGGAGAAGATGTACCAATTCCTTTGACCTAATGAGGGCCCTCTCGGGGGATTCCACAGAGTCCAAGTAATTGTCCATGTAGAAGTTCTCAAGGACGGCTTTCGCAGCTTCTGGGTACTCCTTAGCATTATCGCGACTTTCCACCTTATGAGCATCTTTGACCCTTACTACGTAGCCTTTGTTCAAGTCCTCTTTGATGGTACTCGAGTACTTTTCCCTTAATGTCTGATCTTTCGTGAGCCGCTTTTCCAAAGACTTTAATTGAACAAGCGCTGAGAAATAATTGTTGGGCAGTTCGATGATATCTTTAGCCCATAGCATTCCGACATCGTACCTTTTTCCATTATGCACGGTGGTGTTTTCAAGAATTTCATGCGCACGTGCATCCGAGGCGGATCGTGGGTCTACTTGCTTAAGTGCGCCGTACGACTCCATGTCGTACCAAGATTTTACCTGACTAGCGAATTCAAAATCCTGCTCCATATTAGCTTTGAAACAAGTCGAGACTAAACTTGAAGACGACGGTAGAGGGCCGCTTAGAACCCAACCTATGGGCAAGCGAACAGCGAAGGGCGAGGACTTCTCGTCGGCAGCGAAGTACTGTAACGGGCGGATGGCATGATACACATCCTGTCCAAGTATCATCTCGATGTTTCCATAGCAATATGTAACTGGGTCTAGAACTGCTAGGTGCGGGTATGTTTCCTGAAGTGCTTTAATGTTAATGACATCGGCGCCTACATTCAAATTTTCCTTTACGTAAGGGCTGACTTTAAATGGTTCAAATGCTTGGTTGTCGCGTGGTGTTACAATTAGTTCAACTAACTTAGTGTCTACAACCTCCTCGGTATTTATACCCTTGACTGTTAGTTTCAATGCTGTACCGTGCAAACCAAGTCTATTTGCAAGATCATTGGACACCCAAGAGTTACTGCAAGCGGTATCGCACAAAACTAGAGCCGTGGTATCTTTACCAAACAGCTCTTCAACTGTAATTCAGTCACCTGAAGGAGGCCTTTCACATTACTCACAGATGACAAAGTAGTGGTCTTACTCGATGATTGGACACTAGGAAGTTTACTTTGATTTGCGCCAGCATTAGAATTACTGTTGTTGTTGTTTGAAGGGGATTTAGATGGATAAACCCTCTCCGCTCCATGAAGAAGTGTATTATGGGAGCTGTTGCAACCGTCCTTCCTGCATTTTCTAGGATTTGGGCATTGCCTGAACATATGCTTTCTCTCAAACATGAGAAACACAATTTTGCTTCCGCCACTACCTTTGCTCGCTGAGTGGGAGACTTTTCTGTAAATACCCTACACTCCCAGATGCGATGGTTACCTTTACACACAATGCAGCGAGGGTTTGCAGGCGTTGACGATGTTGAGGCTGGTCTCTGAGTGCCCTTAGTTTGTGTATTAGCAGCAAAAGTTCTTGAGGCAACTTTGGTCTTTACTACTGAGTTGGTGTTGTCCTCAGTTCTTGCCTTCGATGAAGTTTGTTTCATTAAATCATGTGCCTCCGCCTTCTCCTTCAACCAATCGTTGAAGTCAAGGAGTGCTGGCTTAACCCAATGTTTCTTCACAGTGAAGAGTGACCAAGACTCTTTCAGATTGGGCGGCAATTTTTGCACAGCCGTGTTGAGAAGTGAGGCGCTCTTAAGGTCTGAGTCATATGAAAGTGATTTAAAGACCCCAACAAGACTTGAAATTGTTGCAGAATAGTTTATGATGTTATCACTATTGTGCATCTTAAGTGGAGGAAAAGAGCTGAGTTTGTCTAAGTGTGCACTGATTACTGCCTGTGGTTGGCCAAAGTTACGTTCGAGTGTCTTGAGTGCGTCCTTATACATTAAACCACAGTATGCGAATTCAGCGATGGCGGTTTTAGCTTTTCCAGTTACAAGCGTTTTTAAATATGTTAACTTGACATCATCAGTCATGGACTGTGCGTCTATGGCGCTTTCAAATAGTCCGAACCATTCGTGCCACTGCAGTGGATCACCATTGTACTGTGACAATTTCCACTCGGGCAGTGGATCGTTCTTCTTACAAGTAATTGCCTCCGCCAACTGCTTTATCAAATCCGCAGAGTCCAAAGAAGGAGCCGAAGGTGTGGGATGCGGCGGGCCACCCCAACACAACGGGTTCGGAACGGTAGCTCCATACGTTGGCGGAATGATCGGAGTGACAAAGGTGGGGGCGGTACCTGTGGAAGAACTAAATGGATTCGCTTGCATGAAGTCTGATGTTACGTAATTTTGAGCGCCTGCTGCTGCTTGTACTTGAGAGGAGCGGAGCGATGTAGTGATATGAGGGTTGATTAACGGGGCCGGTTGTGCGGTGTATAAATTTGCAGATGTACGTACAAGTGGTACTGCATTAGATGGGACTCCTGCCGGAAAACGCCAGACATTTGGATCCGGAGGAGCAGGAGGTGCGTGGGTTATAGGGACAAAATTTTGGGGCTGAAAACTCTTTTGTAAGGGTGGTGGATGAATTAGTTGAGGTACAAAAATGTTTGCGGAGGAAATGATTGGTGCAGGCGGAGAATGGGGTAACAGATTGACATTATTCGCCACGGGGTTAGTGGCGTGAAGTGGGAGTGCTTGTGGCGGCGAAGGAGGAAAGCGGAAAGCTGGTGGGATTAACGGGAAATGCGGTGGTGCGGGGTTTAGAACGGGGGATGGGGGGGCTGGTACATTTATGTGTGCTTGTTGCGGATTAAGTGCTAGCGGAGCATTAACGAGTGTGTTTAAAGGTGGTGAACGCGGAGGGCAGACTAAATTCAACTGTCCCGGCATGCTCGACCTGCGCGGGAATTGATGATCTAACTGTAAACCATCGAAGTGCATTGTTGCTTGAGACAGTTGTCGGGCTGTGTTTGGGGCGTTTAGTTGAGTTGGCATACCAAAGTTTATTGGTGATGGAGGCGTATATTGAGGCTGCTGCTGCTCTTGCATGATGTTGTTTGCAACATGTGCATCATTGGTTACATTGGTTCTACTACTTGGTTCTTGCGGCTCATGGACAGGGAGTTTGATGTTGGCCTCAACTTGACCATGTGTATTGAAATTGGAGTGCGAGTTTGGAAGTTGAGTTGAAGAAGGTCGTTGGACAATTGCTTGGTTGGATTGGGCGATGGAGCCAGAAAAGTGCAAACTCGGTTCATTTGCAACATCTGCCATATTCCCGGCCGGTGACGAATTAACCCAATCTTGAACAAGTTTCTTGCTCTTGACTCAACTTCTTTCCGTAAAGAGCCCACTCATTTTGCCCGTACCAGACCCGTCTGCTGATGATTTTGTCATCAACTCAATTTCCTCAAGTGCTGCAGCAGCTACTTCCTTGCGATGATCCTCCTCAAGCTGCTCAATTTCCAATTCCCGCAATTTCGTTTGTTTTTCAATTTCGAGACGCTGTCTAGCAATGCGAAGCTTTGCTTCATGTTGTTTCTCAAGTTCCTCCCTTTTGAGTCTTGATAGTTCTAAGTCTCGTTGACGCTGACTTGATCTTTTTGAGGAAGTCATATGTGAACTTGATTTTGAATGGTGAGAGGTATACTGCTCTGCTGTCTCTTTGTCATGGACCGAATTGATATACCCTCGAGCAGCAGCAATGAACTCATCAGTTTTCTTTGTTACAGTCTCTAACAATTTTTCAAGATTCTTACAGGCAGCATCTGGATCTTCAGTCCTTTGTGCCAGATCAAAGAGCTCTTCGTTCTTATCAACTACTCTAGTAAAAGCATCTTTGCACTTCACAATCAGACGTTCGATCTTAACTTTCCTGTCTTGCTTATCCACAGCATTGTTAATTTCACAATAAATGTTATTTAGTTCAGCCTCTAATTTTGCCCTCGCACTATAAAGTTTGTTAAATTTGTCCAGCAAAGTTGTCATGACCTTAAGAAAAACAGGAACCACAAGTTTAATTTAGTACTACTAATTTTGCCCTCGCACTATAAAGTTTGTTAAATTTGTCCAGCAAAGTTGTCATGATCTTAAGAAAAACAGGAACCACAAGTTTAATTTAGTACTACTAAAAAAAAACACAGACATGCAACAGCACAACACAAATTGGTTATACCGAACCCTAGTGTGACGGTTTGCCTAGCAAACCGCCAAAGAGCAAAGATGTTCGTCGAGTACAGTACTACCCGGCGAAAGAAAGAAAGAACGGTGCGCAGGAAGCGCAAAAAGGGCAAAACGGGAGACGGGACGGGCGGGAAGAGACGCCTAACGATTAACGCACGACGCAACGGGGAACCGGAAGGACAAACGGGGGCGTCGGGCGAAAAGCGTGCGACGAAGCGGGAAAATGGCACGGGCGGGGCGGAAACGTCGGGCGGATGGCGCGCGACGAAACGGGAAAACAGCACGGGCGGGGCGGGAACGTCGGGCGGATGGCGCGCGACGAAACGGGAAAACGGCACGGGCGGGGCAGAAACGTCGGGCGGATGGCGCGCGACGAAACGGGAAAACGGCACGGGTGGGGCGGGAACGTCGGGCAGATGGCGCGCGACGAAACGGGAAAACGGCACGGGCGGGGCGGAAACGTCGGGCGGATGGCGCGCGACGAAACGGGAAAACGGTACGGAGGAGAAGGGAACGTTGAGCGGGTAGCGCGCGACGGGACGGAAAGCCGGGATAGCACGGGAGGGAGACGGTAAACCACAAGCGAGGAGGCAGGAAGATCAATGCTAGCAGACCACAGCAACGAACTCAACCAAACAAACTGGCCGTAACTCCAGAATAAACTCAAGTCACACCCTAGAAAGAGAGCAACTACTGTCAGGTAACCTAGCACAAAACATTATGGGGCTTTATCTACGGCATCAAAACATCAGAGATGAAACAATTTACGGCAACGATGTAGTATAACCAAAAATCGAAAAGGTCAGGAAATTTACTAGCCGTAACTCCAGAACAAACTTAAGTCACACCCTAGCAAACCACCATACCCAGACAACAAAAGTGCATACTACAAAAATTAATAAAGCTATAACAAATTGCTAGCAAACAAGTGTGGTGAAAGTCACGAAACAAACCAGCCGTAACTCCAGAATGAACTTAAGTCACACCCTAGCAAGGAACGAGACTAAACAACAAACCAGCACACTAGCAGAAAAAATTTTACTACAGGAAAACTCAACATACTACATCATACAACAAATAAACGAGGGATAGAAGGAAGCAAAGTGACACGGAAACAAAAGGACGGAAGCGGAAAATGAAACCAGATAACCTGCGGAAAACGGACGGTAGTGAAAAACTTGAAGAATGGGGAGAGCGAAACGTTTAGTAAAGCGCTATCGGAGAGAACCAACCACAAACTAACCCGTAACTCGTGAGTTAACTAAGTCACACCGCCAGTCAGTGGGTAGACTCCAACAACAGCGCAAGACTAAGTGACATTCAGGTTATCAAAGGCTTGTGTGAGTTCCGCCTCCTCGAACGCATGGCGGGTGCGAAGCGTTTTACGACGGCACTTTGAAAGTTTCTTTGGTCGGGAGCGTGTTATCAAGAACCGGAGGTTGTTCTTATGAGCTAAGACTATAGTGAGTGTTTTCTGCTCAAGCGCAGGCCTTTGGTGTAATGCTCTGTACTCTTTAAGTAAACTAAGATCTTTCTATTTACGTTTAGAAACAATGTCTTTCACTAAATGGATGGTAACTAGAGTACTACGCTTGAGCTGATTGTAAATATCAGGAGTTCCCTCTCTGGGGCAATACACTATAGCTTCTATGCTCTCCTGATACTTTTCAGGCACTTCAATAAGCTGTGAAGGTGTTAAAGGCTTATTGTTGTTACTGCGATGACGGGACAATGAATTGTTCACCACATCATGCCATATAACTAGCCTCTTTTTATCACGGAAGAAGTGACTCAATTGAAATTGCCCGGTTTTTCGGACTTTCAAAGCGTTAGGGTTGAAACTTAAACCCGGTAATGCGTAAACGTTACGTTTGTAACGATTTTGTGTTACTTGAGGCGCAGTTTTTATGGCGTGATGAAGTGAACTTGCAGCTAATATGAAAACCATATAATGTTTTTACAACATAATTGATTTGAGCTTTGCTCAAACTCCGAACCTTAATGTTAAATGCAAAGATGTTAAATTTTTTCACAATTTTCCAAGAATGAGCGCTTTTTGTGAAAAAAAATCAGTTACCTGATCTTTTTTTTACGAAGTTTGAGAAATTTGACCAAACTTGTTTTTACAACGTTTTAATCGATCTAAATACTATATAAGTATGCTAGAATGATCGGATAGATTTTTTCCTGGTTTTTTCAAATCTGGTCAATTTTTTCAAACTTTTTTCTTGCTTCGCGTGATTTTATTTCGTATAAGACTTTACCTGTTCCAATAACTAGTATTTAGCCCGATTCGGTCAATTCCAAAATTTTGACCAAAAATTTTCAAATTCGATGTTTTTCAACAAAAAAAGTGTATGGGGTGGGTTATCGGTGACCAGGGGAATTGAAAAAAAACCTACTAAATTGGATTAAAGACCAAGAAAGTTAAGGGTAAGGTTGCCTAGATTTGCCGGTTATTAATCAATTTATAGCATACACAAGAAATAAATTTGAGTTTGGATGGATCTTACAGTTTTTGCAAAACTCCTGTTTGTGAAGATTGGCCGCTCTGTTGACACCAGAGCGCATCAGCTAGAACAAAGTTATGATGCCCCTTCCCTTGTGTGATTTCGGAAAATCTTTGAATTTTGACTGTGGTATTGTGTCCCACCGTTTCGCAGATTCTGTAACAGCGGATTATCTGTCTGATAACTCCCAGACGTACTCGGCTTTAATCTTTTAATCTTTTTCTTTCTGCCAAAAGCTTTCATTCAGTCGGTATCTTTCGTCGAAGCACCAGTGACAACCGTTTCGTTTATAGTTTTGTCGATGCTCTGCCTCCGTCGGGTGTTGGATCGTGATTGGAGTCCTGCCCCTAGTAATCTGAGATGTGAAATTCTCGAGAAGAAAAGTCATACTAAAGCAGGATGCGTTAAAGTATTAGAATTAAATAATCAGTATATCTCAGAACTTAAAGGAAGGGTGCGTCCCCATTAACTGTCCCCCTTAACTGTCTGATTTACGTTTACTTTCATTTACGTTTACTTTCATTCCGGTTCAGAATGAGACGAACGATGTAAATGGAAAGATGTTACTGATAAATTCAATTAGGGGCAATGTTCCGTATAAAGGGCGCGGCGTCAAAATATAGGTGAAAACACTCTATCGTAATCTATATTCAAGATATAGCGCGTCTATATGTATACAACGTAACTGTATAAGATCAACGTTCAAAGGCAAAAAAAGCACTTCAGAATGCCTTGGCAAATCTAGTTAACTTTGTTAGCAGGTCTTAGTCTAGGTCACCAATTTAAACTAATCCGTTCAAAAAGCCGAATTTGTTAGGCTAAGCGATCAGTTTTGAGCCATTTTGGAAGTTATTCTTAGTGGGAAATCGGCCTTTGTATTTCTCAGAAATAATACGTATGTTGCATTTAGAACGGAAAATCTAAGCGAAAGTTTTGATATAATACGCACAAAAATTCTCTATCTAATGATATAATTTATTCAATTCAATTTACTCGGTAACAATGCTTAGTATAATTTGAGTCATTAATATGGTGGAAAAATAAAAAAATATATACTCCACAGAAAGTAGTTTTTCAACAACCAAACTTTTCTTCGCATCTGTTAATTTTTTGATGATCTTTCCATGTTTACCTTGTCGCAATACTGATAATGACCAGGTTTACCATTAGAATGCAACTGTTCACTACACTTTTATATAGAAAATATTGAATACTATAACTGTGAAACGTTTATTCAAAAAATTGTTTCTTTATGTCAGTAATTTTTTGTTAGTAGTAGTTATGTGAGTAAAAAAGTAGTAGTTATGTCAGTACATTATGTGAGTAAATTTCTTGCAAATTGTAATTATTTTACTTATGATTGCTGATCGCCTACTGTATTGCTCACAGCTCAAGTGATGATTAATGAACTGTTTTTTCAATTGAACTTAGTATAAATTCGTTTGTCTCTCTAAAGTGAACTTGTTGCTAAAATGAAAATATAGGGCGCACGCGAGATAAAGCAATGGGAATCATGAAATGCTTGTCAACAAAACATTTTTCTTTTTGTTATTTTTGTTGGCTGTTTTTGAAGAACATCGATTTTTCGCCGTACTGTAGAAATCAAATCCTTTAAGTTAGGTGGAGGTTATAAAGTTGGTGCTTTTAAATAAAGGTGGTGCTTTTATTTAGAAACCAGTAGCTGATTTTTATTTACAGAAAGATTTTGAATTAGTTGCATAAAGCTTATTTAATTTGCAATTTTGTAGTCAAAATTGTATTCAAATACACAAATCTGTTTCAAAGTTTCCTCTACAATTTTTTTAAAGCTAATTAACAGTTTTCAAATGATTTCAAATTCCGCGCAAAAAAGCCTGACTGATAAAACAGAACAGTTGATATATTTGTATATTGAACTAGTGAAACAGATTGAATATTCTAAATGATCACACTTCTTTCTTTCTCCGACTTTTATTTCATTTTGAGTCTTTATTTTTTAAAAAATCTCAGCTCGAAGGCTGCCTCATTTGTTTTTAATGGGAATGGAAACGGAGTACTTAACAGAAAGGAACATGCAATTTATATCCAACAGGAATTGAGCCATTTACTACGACTTAAAAATTTTAATGTGGTCATATATATTGCCTTTTTAAACGAAAAAGAAACGACGGAGATGATATCATGCCAATTTTTTTCATACCTCCTGCCGGAGATGAATTGATTTTATATTTACAGAAGTCGGCATCCTAATGTATAATTCAGAGTAAGGTGATGTGGTCGATTTTGGTTCCCTAAAAGACAGAAAAGAGCAAAGCTGCATTTCAGCGCAGTAACCATTCAGGGGACTTTTGCACCAATTTTAAAGATATGCGCTAAAAATGTTTTTATAATCATGCAAAAATCGCAGATAACGGCAACGGTGGTGTAAGTGCACATTTTACATAATTTCATCAAAAGTTTTGCAATGAGATTATAATGATTCATCGTTCAACGGCTGCTCTCCTGTCAATGACAAAGAAAACTTTATTCAATCCAGTTGTTTTAAGCGGTTTCATACTCTAGTTTCTTATTGGCATTACTGATACCAAGTGAAGACTAGAAGTAAATCGAAAGCCGAATCTTGGAAATATACATTATAGAATGCTCATTTTGTAAACGAACATTGCACATTAAACCTGCCCATAAACTACTACGTCTTTGCAGGTGCTTCTTTTGAGCTAAATTGTCTGTTAAATTATTGATTGATTACCGTTGCACTACTAGATACTAAATTAATTCCAATAACCAATTGTCCGCCTTTTCGGTTAATAATCAGTTAATAATCACAATTAATTAAAAAAATTGTGCAAACGCAGTGAACATACTTCAAAGTATTTCAAGATTCAAATTTCAACTTAATTCCAGACTTCACTTGGTGTCAATAACTCCAACAAAAGATTAGAGTATGCTCTGTTATCAGAAGGGAGAAAAAATACTCTGTACAAAAATTTTTTTACCTCGGAAACTTTTTATTCCTCAGAAAGCAAGATTAATTATATCAAAGTTAATTCACTTCTCAACAACCCAAAGTTAGTTGAACTGAACAATCACTAAGATGATTTACAGAAGCGAGACACATACTGAAACTAGTATTTTGATGCTCAAGACTGAATTCAGTTCTATAATACACACTTACACACTGTATGTCAGTTTAAGATAACAAAAATAGCAATTTTCAACAGATGTTTCGTTAGGTTTTCAAGCTCTTTTTGTACTACCAGTCGCGATGTTTTACATGCGAAAACTCCAGCTTTGAGCGGCTTTAGATAATAGTCTCGACATAATGAGGTCAGTTTTCCATAACGTCACTTTCCTGGTGTAAAACTATTGTTATAAGAAATTTTTTTAAGCTGTGTAGACATGATTCAAAATTACATTGATTTCCGTAGTCGTACAAACGTCGTCAACACATCACTTTCAACTCACAGGCTCAGATTTTATTTCTTGATAACAAACATGCAGGTCGAACATACTACCACTCCCCCTGCTATCAAATTTTTATGGATTGCACACTTTAGAAAAAAATGGATTTAATATTAGTCTTAATGGGACAAAAAACCCTGTGAGGGCTTAATTGCGTTAGTTTTTGTCTTTTTACCATTTATATGCGCTGATTTTCACCGCATTCACCTCTTATCTCAATTTATTTCAGTGGTTTTATAATTCGCCATTTTTATAGTAAACACAGTTAGTTTTTGCTTTTGACCGTACCCGCCGCATGTCCTCTAATGTAACATAATTTCATCAAATAGACAGCCACATCGGGCTGACACTTCGACCAATAATTTACAAAAATTGTCCTGCTTGATTCATGAAATTATTAATACAATTGGAATTAATTTTGCGCAAATTTCTGAAAATGTATTTTTTATGTGTTTGTTCTATTTTCGAGCAATTACCAGTCGCAACTGTTCATTTTTACAAGCATCCTTCAGAAACATGTTTTCACAGATACAAAATAAATTCCAGGCAGTTTTTTTGCCAGAGTTAAGTTGAAAAGCGCCTTTGAGTCAAGTTTGGAAAAGATAAGGAACTTAATCCTCAGTTTTATTAACATCGTAAACATTAAAAATGCGGTTTTATCAGTCAAAATTCAGATAGCATTTTTGAAAGTGTTTGTTCTGTGTGTGTTAAATTTTACATAGGTCATTTGTTTATTATTTGTTTACTTAGCGCCAATTTTTCATCAATACTCTTTGATTTGAGAGTTAATAAACTACAAATTCTTGTTAAACCAACAAACTTTCTCCTTATTATAAACCGAATTTGTCATTACATTGAAAATAAAAAATTGATTGCTTGCATGCTATAAGAATTAACAAAAAATGAGTTAATTTATTTGAACAGGTCTGATATTGTTGGTAAACAAATTTCAATCAGCAGGCATAAGAGATCAAATTTTTCAAGGGTTTATTCTTGCTAAAATTTATTAAAACCTAAACTGCAATACGTTTCTTCCTGACTTTTTTTTGGTTCAATTTGATATTTAAAAATGTAATATTACTAATTTATTTGATTTATTTGACCTCACTCAAATATATTTTAACCCAAAATTCCACCCGACCAAATTATCTATTTTCAAAATTATATATTCTAGAACTAATCATAGATATTTACTAACCCGTAGTAATTAGCTATGATTACTGAAATATTACTGGTATTTGAATTGATCTGAAATAAACACCCCTCAACAGGGCGCACCTTAAAAACTATTGATACGGATACAGCATTTGAACCGATCACTTTTAAAAATTTATCACTTGAGTTCAACTACAAAACAACATTATTGTAACAGTTTTAGCATTGTACGAAAATTAATTGATTGCCCATTAATAAGGTAAGGTCTGCTCAAAGGTAAGGCTTTTTTTATAACCTGTTGATTACTTCTGTTGATAAATACATACACACATACACACACACACACACACTCACACACACACACACACACATATATATATATATATATATATATATATATATATATATATATATATATATATATATCTATATAGCTTATATAGTGTTATAGAAAAAGATTAGTGACTAGTTCAGATATTAATTGATGGCAGAATACGAGGCTTCCAAAATAACTGTAAATTCCGAATTCACACTCTCCTGGATTGCTATGACTGCAGTTAATATCCTTTAAAACCTGATCTGCAAAACGTGCCAATTATTGGGCCGACCTATTGATCGGCGGAAGACATAAATGAATAATAATCAAAAATATTGATCGGTGGAAAACATGAGCAGTATCATTCGACAGCCCTTAGACTGTGCAAAATTTCCAAATAAGAGGTTTTTTTAAAAAAAATTCTGGAGCTTTTCCTATTAAATTAAGAAATAATTTAACAAAATTAGGGTTGCTATAAGCTTATTCGAAAACGTTTTATGAAAATTTCGGTTTTAAAAGTAGTAGCTGCGTGACGATGAAAAAGGTTCCACCCTACTCTCACATGAGTAGATATTTGTTAGCACTCTGTTTTATTTCAGACTGTATTTTTATATTTTAAGAGAAAAAAATTCATTCTGAAACCTGGAGGATTATTTTGCCCAAACATGTAATTAAAAAAATAACCAAAAGTTTAAAGTTTACAAGCCTTCAGAACGACCAAGAATATATATTATAATAATCAAAATAATACAAATCGTCTGATTATTGATCAATGCTACCAATTAAGCTGTTCGTTCCTCTGTGTATAACAAAAAGACTCGAATGATCCTAATTCTTTGTATGTTTATATGTTTTCATGCTGACATCGCAACAAATAAGTTAAGTTTGTATTGAGGAGAACTTTCCCCAACGCTCTTACAGTAAAATGTAACTATTTCCAATTTTGTGTGCTCTTCAAAATCAATGATTTTTGATTCCGCTTAGTGTACTTTTGCGTTCTTTTAATCAGCAGTTTTGTCCATCTGATCTGTTTTAGCTGTCGGCGTTTCGCAATTTTTCTAATATTTTCTGATGTTATCCTCTGGTATTAGTCGCTGTGAAGTTTCACCAGACTTAACTATTATATAATTATTTGAGCTGGCAGGACATGTAATTTAAGTCAAAGATCACCCCAATTATCACATTTGGGACCTAAAAAACACACTTGAATGCCCCACTAATTTGCCAATTTATATGTTGTAATTGTCGTATATTTTTGGACCATGTTTGCAAAAACTCCACTGAATGACAAATTAATAAAGAAGACTAAAGATTTGAAAACATGCATCCTGACTTCCAAAGATATGTGGCTTCTTACCAGATAAAGGGAGCGAATGGCGGCCACCAGTTTTCTTACCACTACATTTATGTTTCCTTCAAATGATGTACTTCAAATGTACTTGTATTTCAAAATAACGAGAACTTTCAGCAGTTTTAAATAAACTCCCTTTAAGTGTAACTTTGGTTCTACTTCATGCCTGGCAGAAAAATATAGTAGCTCTGTTTTATCAACAATCAAATTCATTAGATTAGTGAGTTTCAGTTAATTGATTTCTAATTAAAAAACAAAGAACTTTCAAACTTAGCAGTCGTATTTCAAAAAACATGATTTTAATTTTGCCTATGACACATTTCTTCCTATGAAAAGAATCTTGCATTCTTTTACTGCCATTTCACATTTTTTTGGTGTTTTCATTTCTTTCTCTTGAATTGTAAACACTGCCAAGTTGCACAAAATTTACGATCTTTTTTTGGAATCAATTTTGACCACATTTCTCTCTTTCAGACTGTTTCGCCATTTTATGCTAATTTTAAAATCGATAGAAGATTTAAACGTCAACAGTTATTGTTTTTTTGGTAGTACGGTTTTTCTAATTTTCCCAAACTTTGCCCGCACTAATTGTCGTTTCTTTTCCCCGAATTTTGGCTATTATTAAACTTTGGCTGAATATTCAAAGAAATCGTTATCCTAACTTTTCCAAAGTACAACAACCGGTGTTTTATTTTTATTGGCTGTGACTAGATTGATTTAAAACTCTTTAAAAATTTCATTTGCGGTCACTCTCAGCTGTTTGGTTTATTTTTTTCTGAACTATTAGTATTAAATGATTACCTACAGATTCTCTGACGTAATACTATGCCGACGTTAAAGAGTGCTGAAACTGCTATTTTCGATTAATCATAAATTAAATGCAAACCGAATGTTATTTTCAAGGCAACCGGGGCAATCTGATCAGTAGTTCGGGTGTGATAGATCCTTATCAAGTCCCGCGGGCCGCTGAGGAATGGCCGTAGTTCGCAATTATTATCGTTTGCTTTATATATTTCTCGCTCCAATTACCTTGTCCTAATAAACAATAAAATCCAAAATCTCACCACTTCATTTTGATTGGTTCAGGATTTTTGCGCTCAATCAGTTAAAGTGATTTGATTGGTTTGGAAAATTATCGGGTGAAAAATTCAATAAATTTTCGACACTCTTGTAATTGGCATAGTATCACGTCGGCATAGTTGTACGTCACTGTATTAAAATTGGGTTTGTTCTAAAACTATTTAAATGAACAACTTCACATCCTTTAGCTCAAAATTTTGGATTGAACTAATTTTTTTTTTGATGAAGTGGAAGATAAGGTAGACAATCAGCAGCAAATTCTTGGAAAAATAAGCAAAATATTTTAAAAAGTTGCCGTTCTTTGAAAAATTCTTTTGATTATAGTTCTAGTTACATGAGCTATGATGAAAGCATATGTTTTCTGATAATCCGATAAATGAAGGATCGAAACTGGCTTCTGAGAACGCACAAATGCGCCAGCTTGCTGGTTTCTACTTGACTCGTTTGAGTCAATTTCTGCGTTGATTTAACGTTATGAAGAACTTCAAAAAGTCAGTTCTTAGTTTATTAATTTTCGACCTTAAAATCCGTATAAGTTTTTGAACAAAGTCCCCTTCACGATTCCTGTGAGCTAAATAAAAACTTGAAAGTACTTTAAAAAGTTATCTTGATTCAAAAACGTGTGCTTATGAGTTAAAGAGAAAAAAGGTTTTTGTCTAATAATGACCCTGGAAACTTCTAATTCCTTCTGGAGTTATAAAATACATCTTTCTCATTGATAAACGTAAACGGGAGCTTTTAGATTTCAATTTTTGTTTTGAAAAGAGTTGAAAACACTCACATGCTCATTTTAAAATGCCAAAGTCTACAGTGTGAGAAGTCAAAATGCCAGAAGTTCCTACTCAGCCAGAAGTTGATTTCCGTTGACTTTCGTCATTTTAAAACGTGCGCCTTTCGTGTTTTAAGCATGGTTACGTGACTATGCATAAGTCACTTCAAAATTCTAACTTTATATCTCGAACCGCTTCGCGGTTCGCGATAACCGCCAGAAGTTCTCAGTGACTTCAGGCAGAGTCACTTAACTATTACTTCTTGGTTATTTCAGCACCAATCTTCTAACACTGTTTATCAAGAGAAAAGTTTGGTATTTTTCTCGGGCAAGATTTGGCAGCTTTGGAATTAAATTACAGAAGACCTTATATTTTACAAATGTCGGGAAAGCTACCTTGTACATAATTGCTTTAGCTTTACTTATCATTTCTTCTGCTTTTAATTAATCTTAGGGACTGAGCGTTGCTATTTAGTTAATTTCTGTCCATTATTAAAGTTTAATAATGGACCGAAATGAACAAAAAGCAACCGTAAAGTAAACGCGCAGTCTCTAGGGTTAAAAACGGCCGAAATTAATGACAAGTAAAACTTAAGCAGTTACGTACAAGTTAGTTTTTCAGACATTTGTTGATTAAGTTAATCTTCTGTAAATTAATTCTAAAGCTGCCAAATTTTTTCAAAACAGTAATTGAAATGCAAAAGCTCCCGTTTACCAATAAGAAAATATATCAGAACTCCTGACAGAATTAGAAATTTCCATGGTCTTTATTAGACCCCAACTTTTTTAAAATTCATACGCAAAAGTTTTTATACGGATTTTTCAGGTCATCAAGAAAGTGCCATAAACATGAAGAATGCCGTTGTCAAAATATTTCCAAAATGTTTCGAAATACTCTTCAAAATCGCAATATTAATTTCTTAGAAGAAAAAGAAATTTATGTTTTTAAGATTTTAGTCGCCGTTTTCCGTCATGCGTTTCAAACGCATGGCAAAAACGGTGACTAAAAATTAAAAGAGACATAAGTTTTTTTTCTAATAAATAATATTGCAATTAATAAAGTGTATTGCGACAGATTTTTCAAATATTTTGACAACGGGAGTTTTCGGGTTCATGATGGCAATGTCTTGTTCATGTTTTTTGTCAATTGGCCCTTTTTGCTTTTACAAATCCTGGATTCTTTGAATAAATATGGAGCCATAAACACATTCGTAAAGTACGCGATTTTTGAAGAATTAATTTTTCGACCAGTTTTATTGACTTTTATAAGCATTTTATTGTTTATTTTAATCATTAGAGCGATTACAGAATTATGACTTTAACACGCATTTCGTTTTTACTGAACATAAATTCCGCGAAGTGAACAAAATCTTAGTTGAATTTCAAAAGTGACAATTTTCAAAAGATTTCACAAGGCGTCGTGTTAAATGTCATAAAATAGTCGCTTTATTGTACATAAGTCCTCAAAATTTGCACATTCCATGTATTTTTATGGCGATTCCAACCTTCCAGACCCGTCTGGGTTTTACGAGTGTTTTGATTGATTATTCTCTACCTGTGCTGAATAAATTTCAGCTTAGCATTCTGAAATGAAATCGAGATAGCGAGCTTATATTCTTTAATCAAATAATTTTTCAAATTGTTTCACGGTCTAGGAAATGTTGTATAACTGTGATTAAGTTTGACGTGTTCGGATTTTTTTTCTTTTTTTTCTGCTGTGAACAGTAGACTGAAATACAAATAATGGTTTAGACTGAAATAAAAAGCATGGAAAATAAAAAATTTAAAATAATTTATGTAGTTAGGCAGTTGGTTTATTTTAAAATAGAACATGCATCTCATGAATTTAACCAGCATTGAAGAAAAAGTTTTTTTTCGCTACAGCAAAAATCAATCGATCATGAATTATGTACAGCTTTCATTCACGTTATATTTAGAATTGACTTAAAAGTGACGATAACTGAGGTGAAAATTAGTGAGTTTAAGTCCTAGTCTAGTCGTTTTCATGCCAGTGAAATGTATATTTTTTTTAAAAAAAATATTTCATTCAATGTCTGTTAAACAACCAAATGTCCAAATTATTGATCAAAATAATAAATGGATATCTAAGAGGAAATTGTAGCATTTTGGTGCCAATCGCGCACAAGCTTCCCTTGGTAGTTGCAAAACCAACCCCCTATCAGTATTAAACTCTGACATCAATTAACTGTGACAGATTAAAAAACGCACTAAATTTTATTCTGATTGGGTAACTGTCGACCATGACCCTCCACAAGTAAAATTTTAGAGCCTCTCGTCTTTTTCATTCTTCAATGATTTCAAGGAAATATTACAAGACAATTTTTACAAATTCAGTTCGATGATAGTTTTTCATTAAAAGAAAAATAATAATGAAAGTTGTAGATGAAACGCAGCTCTATCGAAAACGGAATGAGTTAGCAAGGAATACAGAAAAAAAAACAGATCCCTTTTTGTCCAAACAAACACAAGTTTTGAAAACAATGACATATAACAACAGGAAACCAGAAAACAGCAGGAAAAGTTCTGACCTAAAATTCAAAACAAGTTTTTGACAAATCCAAATTTCTAGATTTAGAAAAAAATAGAAACGGCTCTACAAATTAAATCCGATGATAAAAACGAAAAAAACAGTAAAAATTAAAGTAAAATTGAAGCACGGTGAACAAAAGTATATAGCTCTTGAACTGTGAACTGTGATAGCACTGTTCTTGATAGCACTGTGAACAAAAACCAATTTTAGTTTTTTGTTCGAAAAACCCTTTTCACAATAAACGTTTAAACCAGAGTGAACAAAATCCTATGCGACAAAACCACTCCACTTCCTCTTTTGGTGTGACCAAAATCACAACACCAAATAGACTTTGAAAATCAACAAAATGAATGAACCTATAGTAAAAAACAGCGCCTCACTAGAATTGAAATTCTTTGAATTGAATAAAAACACTGCAAATACTCTGGAATAGTCATTTATCTCAAAATGAACTTAAACTTTCAGCTGCATAAACTTATTTCAAAGTTGTGTAGCTGTTACAAGTTTGGGTTTTTTAAAAATTTTTTTCAGTGCATATTGTAAACACACTCTCTTTCTCTCTCTCTCTCACACACACACACACAGAGAGAGAGAGAGAGAGAAACACAGCCAGAACATAACAAGCAAATTGAGATGGTGGTGTTCAAGTAGTCTGTACAGGAGACGCCTTTGTTGTTTTTGTAGTGATTATCTGTACTTGTCAACTGTTCAAGAACAGAATGTGGTCAGTGGACTCGTGTTTAACTTTCGGATTTTTTTGAACAAAACGCAAAAAACAGAAATTACTGTGTGGTTAACAGTTTCTATTTTTGCACTTTAAATAGATGTCTACAATTGATTCACGAATGAAGGAAATTGTTGCAACTGCATTTTCCTCGTCATATTTGTTTGCAATTTTGCTTCTTTTTTGTTGACGCAAAATATAATCTACCCCTCCCATATATGAACCCAAAATTATTTGATGCTAAATACATAAGCTATTAGTTTTTCACCCAAAGTGTTAATGCTATTGTAAAACTTCTTTAAACGATGTACTTTCAGTTCTGACATCAGTTCTTATCACTGATAGCTGTGAGTGCTTTACCAAATAGGGAATCATTGAAAAATTCTATATATCAAATTGCGCCAAAAAGTTCCAATTCATTAGTTTTCTTCATTCAATTTAAAAAATGGCAACTCAAATACCTCAGTTTTTATCCTTCTTGCGCGTGCTCTTCAATTTTCTGAAACGGGGGCTCTGAGCGCATCACATTTTATATGGGTTTACTGAGTTGTTTTGTAGTGACAGTTTTTAGTTTTGATTGCTAAAAAAATTTTAAAACTTTTGATAAGTGACTCTTGTGATAAGTCAAAACGTAGTTTGTTGACATTTTATTTAACGGTCTGAATCAATGACAAAATTTTCCCAGGTCAGAATTAAATTAAACAAAATGACGAACCAATCCAAAAAATAATCTTAGTCGTTTTTGTTTTTTACAGGTAAAAGCGATAATTTTGTTGCGGCTTTAAAATTTAGAGGTGATATACCATTTTTCTAAAATCTATAACAGAGCAGTATAATTTCAGTTTTAGCTAAACGACAATTACCTAAACCAAATCTTTGATAATCTTTGTCTAATATTTTGAGACATTTGTACAAATACCTTAGTTCATCACTCTGCGACATTTGCCTTACAATAATGATGTCGTCCAAAAACCAAAAACAGTGTGTTATTTAAAATTCTTTGAGCGTGTACTCCATTGCTTTTAGAAACGCTGCCGGCGTATCTGCTTAATCATAAATCCATGAATCTGTTTCTGATCCTGTAAATGCAAGTACAATTTTGGTTTTTCATACTAAAGCTACACTGTACCGTTTCCGTACCTACCGTCATTCTACTATATGCATACTTAAAATCATTTGTTGTTATATAAGGTATTTCGCCCTGAGTTTTGCTTCATTTTTGCTGAATAGTATATATGAGATCGTCAATGTTAAGAATCTGTAAATTGTTTTAATGTTTTGATCTATTCGAATTTTGTAGTTGAGTGATAATTTGAATGGTTTGTCACGTTTTACAGTGATGACCATTGGGGGAAAAGTTATGCCTTAGAAACTCTTGTAATTAATTGTACTAAATTCAGTCGTTTTGATAAGCTTTAAAAAATCAGAATTGATTTGTTTTTTTTTTAAATTGATAGGCAGCCGTCTCTTGTAGTACTTTTTGATGATTAGCAGTAAAGTGATTGTGGAATTCAGGTTAAAGAGTTACTACTCAAATGCCTCAATTTTTCAAAGGGTCTTGCGTGTGCTCTTCAAAATGCTGCTCCTAAACTGGTTGCGGGCGCTTCGCATTTGATACGGCTTTCTAGAGTTGCGTTGTACTCAGTTTTTTAAAAGTTTTGACCGTTAATTATTCTGTGAAACGATTAATAAAGGATTCTTGTGATCAGTCCAGATAAACTTTGTTGACATTTTATGTAGAGGTCTTAATGAATGACAAAATTGCTTGCGATTAGGATTAAATTAAATAAAATGATGAACCAACGCATGAAAATATTTGAGTCGTATTAGTTTTTTTTAGTGGTGAAAATGATCTTATTGCAGCGGCTTTAAAATTTAGTGGTGATACACCAGTTTGCTGGAATTTATAAAACAGCAGTTTAATTTCAGTTTTAGCTAAACGACATTTACCTAAATTATTTCTTTGACAATCTTTGTCTATTTTTTGAGACATTTCTACAAACACGTTAGGTTAATTCTCTGCGACCTATGACTTACGGTTATGACGTTGACCAAAAAAGTGTGTTTATTCAAAAGTCATAGAGCGTGCAGTCCATTGCTTTTTGGAACCCTGCCGGCGTATCTGATTAAACACAAAATACGGAATCCCGTTATGAAACTGTAAGTGCTCATTGAATCGCGCTTTATTATACTAAAGCAATATTGCACCGTTGCATCAACTCTTGCTCTACTATATGCATTCATAAAACCTATTGTCGTTAATTAAGGTATTTCACCCTGAGTTTTGTTTCATTTTTGCGGAATAGTATCTCTGAGATCGTCAATGTTAAGAATCCGTTATATATTTTAATGTATCGATATATTCGAATTTTTTAGTTGAGTGATAATTAGAATGGTTTGTCACGTTTTACAGTGATCATACTCGGCGCGAAAATTTATGCCTTTGAAACTCCTATAATTAATTGTACTAAATTGAGTCGTTTTGATTAGCTACAAAAAATCAGAATTGATTTGTTCTTGTAAATTGATAGGTATCTGTCTTTCATCGTACTTTTTGATGTTTAGCAGTGAACCGATTGTGGAATGTGGAATTCGATTTCAAAGCTATTGAATATCGATTGTGCTTAATTTTCCACAAAACTCCCGTTCTAGTAGTATTTTATGTCCATCTTTTGAAATCAATATCTCAGTTTTCGCTATTTTCAATTATTGCTTATGTTTTCTGTCTTCCATAGAGATTTTTTTAGATAGTTGAAATGGTTTTTTAATTCTGTTATTGATTAACGTTAGCCCAATTATTTTCAGGGTGCCTGTTAACGATCAAATCGGCAAGTGATGTGTTTATGAGAGGGAAAGGCTCTCAATTCCACTAAGTCAAATGAACTGATAAAGAGCTCCGTAGAATTTTCAACATGTTCACTTCTTAACTGTTTTAGGTCAGAAAAACATAACTGTTTGACGAAAATGTTATCACAACCTGTCCACAGTTTACAGGTTGTCAACTTGTCTGCCGCTTAATGAACTTTAGGGAGCCAAAAAAACTGGCTTCCTTCCATGTATAAACATTGATATAAAAGCCCTTTTATAATCAGATTTCAATTTTTCACGACTCCTCTCAACACATGATCTCAATTGCTTCAAATTTTGGTTTTTTTTACAAATTGTTCTGAAGCTGTTTGTCACGGATTTTCACATCGCGCAATGATTGTGCTGTTTTATTATATATTTTTTAACTTCGTAGATTGGCTCGTCTCTGGAGCGGTGATATTATTTGTGGAATCAGCAGTAAATATGTCCACGAATTTTTTGGCGAGATTTGCTAGTATTAGATGTATCTTTCGTTTATCCATCGCAGAGGAGGCGCCATTGTAAGTTTTTCCCGAAGGGGCATAATTCCCATTAGGAGGCAACCTGAATCTTTTGCTGAATACGCCATATGTTTGTTTTTTTTATATACTCAAGCACGCTGCCGTTGTCAGTCAATTTTTGTGAAATGGGTTTGCGACAAAGAATGTATGCGACAAAGAGTGAAATCTTTGACTTGAGTTGCAATATTATGACTTACGTGTTGCAATCGTAGTGTGCATGCCCTAGTAATACAAAGATCAGCTAGATATGCTTAGTACTTCGGTTAGTAAAAAAAGATTGAAAGCAGTTGAACTGATAAAGGAACTTTTGAGATTAAGCTAAGGATGAAATGAGAAAGTATGGACGAGTAATTTCCGCCCAAAAGGAGGTCAAATACAAAACACGTGGAAAAAATGGTATTTGCAAAAAATATACACTAAATGAAACTCTTGGTTCTACACATATACAAATTACTGAATTCTCACTTTCGAGTTTTGAAAACTGTAAAAACTGCTCAAGATTTTTGAATTAGGGCAAAAGTAAAACAAGACTTTAGTTGTTTTTCAGCTGAGTTTGTTTCTCTTTCTAATTTTTATAGAACCATGAACAGGTAAGTAGAATAGGCGACATATCACTGTGTACTTTGGGACTTTTTTCCAATATTATCCAACCCAATTGGAATTAATTTAATTGGAATTGATTTCTGTTACCTAATTTTCCTAAAGAATGCAGGTTGAAACACAAATTGTTAAGAAATGTTTAAAAAAATATGATGAATATTAGAGTCAAAAGACTTTGTTGTTCTATAAATGCATATTTGATTTAAGAGGTTTTGATATAAAAATTCCCACCTTAAATGGATCATACAGAAAACGCGTTCCGTAAAAATCTCCTGTCAGAAAATTTTGACGGAAGCATTTTGATATGAAATGACTTCCATAACTTCAAAGTATCCGGTTATGTATTTATTAAAAAATTAAAAAATGATGGTCCTCTTTCGGGGGGGGGGGGGGGGGGGGGGGTGGGCAGTTGTCTCTAAGAAAGGGAGGCTGCCAACTGAAATATTATGTAACACCAGTTACTATGTAACATCTTTTTATAGCAGGCGATAAACATTCATGAAGTGATGCATTTCAAGGTCAATTTTTACCCCACTCTGATATAGGTTTTTATGCCCGGCCCTCCAAATATGCAAGTGACTTTGAAGGGCTGGACTTTTGCCCATTTTTAGATCCCAAGGCAATAAAAGATTGCATCTAAACAAACCTTTGTGTGAGTTCCTATTTTGTTAATTAAGCTAAGAAACCCCAGATAAACTTAATAAATTTAACCCGGGTTCGATTTTAGGATTGCGAATATCCGTCACTTTATACGTTGAAAATTAACTAATGTACGTTTTTGTTTTTCAAACTGGTTTACTCGACCGCTGAATTTATTTAAAAGTTGAGACACCAACATTGCTAAACAGTTAAGGACGAAATAGGGGTATTTCCAAATATACCCCCCATGAAGTTATAGTGACAATTATAGTATATTAGCATATTTTTTTAGAAGCGGTATACGTTATATGCCCGCTAAAATGAGGGGCAGGAGGAAGGTGAGGGGAACTAAATATTGAGCAGCACCCCGAAAATTATATGCGGGTTAGAACTGTCAAGACAATAGCCAGGGTAAAGCGATGGTAAATGGGAAGAAAACAGCTACATAAAAAAAATTTTAAGTATAGGGTTTAATTAGTGTTGAACAGCAAACAGTAAACTTTTTTATATTTTTTTTCGATCGAGTAGTTTTGAGCAAATAAGCCGGCTTGGGAACATAAATGATGTTCGGTTCCTTGGAAATTATATTTTTTTTCATGTTAAAACAAAAAATTCTCGAAAACTGTAATCATAATTGCATGCTTGTTGTGATATTTCTGAACAAAAATAACTTAATAACTTCGCCGTAAAAATTACATTAGTCCAAAAAATGTACAATTGGATCGAATGAATTTACTTGAATTTGTCAATCTTTGTTTCCGCAATGCTAGTTAAACAGAAATTAAAGAAAGCTTAACTGCTAAAATATAGCTTAAAACATCTCTCTAATTGCTAAATTTAATTTAAGAAGACAAATGCCAGAGTTGAACATTCCCTTAAGATGGCTTTTAATAACGCAAAGTTTTTTTCTCTCAATATTTAAAAGAAAAGGCTACAATACAATCCGAATCTTTTTTCGGTTGAAAAAATTTAAGATGAGACTAAAACTACCATTGCTACAGCTCGGTGCCTCTTAAAACACTTGTTGTTCCTAATGCTAATCTAATACATTTTCGCAAAAAAAAGTTCATAAATGTTGTATTAATTTTCCATTAGCGAAAACGCGGGGAACGTTTTTAGTTCAGAACACTCTCCTTGGAAATGGATGTAAAAATAGTCCTCATTTGTATTTACAAAGATTGAGTCAGCGGTTTTTAGATTTTTTTATTGGCAAATTTGGAGAAATTCGGCTAAATTTGGTGCCGTTTTTTCATAAAAATTTGCTAAAATTCCAATAGCACAGCTATAATTTGATCGAAAACGTCTTTTAAACAAATTCATTATCACTTCTCTATCTTGAAGTAAAAGCAATCACTCTATCGTTGAAAATTTTCACACATATTAGCAAACTGATGAAAATTAGGGCTTGGATTTATTGGGCCTTCTAATGATATTACTTCTAACTCTACGATGAATATACCGATTGGAGGAAACTGACTAAACAAAAAAGCCCAGCACAAAAATAGAACCGAACAACAAATGATAACGGAAACTGTCGTACCAATTCTATTAGGACTCTACTATGACAACTATTTCAATCAGAATGAAAAATATATGATATAGAAGTGCATTGAAATCGGCGCTCTCAGATACCGAATCTTTTAGCTATGTTTCTGAGAATTAAACAAAGTCAGGGTTACAGATGAAGACTTTTTCAAAGTATGTTATGATAATTTTCTAGCGCTTCGTATGTACAGAGTTACCAGTACTGGCCAGTACGATCGCATGGAAGCTGTCGTACAGATTAGCAATCTGTAGGTTGAGTTGATTCGCGGTGCCGATTTATTCAAATTTAGTATTCCAATTTGTTGGCTTATTCGCGGAGCGAATCGACACTTAGTTTGTTCTCTTATTGAATGGGTATTTCGCTTATCAAAATAGGCTTAATTTGTATCTTGTCTAAATTAAGACTTCAGCGGAGCGAAATCTAGTTTAAGAGAGGGACAACTAAATTGAATTCAGAAAATGAGCAGAATGATTCCAATTAAAGATTAACTAAAACTGATCAACAATTTGTTCACAACACTCCGTTTCCAATTGCGGCAACTTAAAATCACGAGACAACATGAACAGACAAAATATATCATACACAGGATGCAAACAAGATAAAATTATGAATACTTAAGATTTGATCTTCAGAACAAGAACTAAATGATGAATGAAATAATGGTAAATGAAAATGAACTAAATTGATTTAACTTAAAATGAACTTGATTAGCTGCACCAAATCAATAGCCCCCAGACTGACATGTACTATTGTACCACATTTCCCCCTTGACAAAAATAAATGACAAAGTTTTAATTAATAACATCAGATAATTAATAACATATGTACTGGTTAAATAATTAATACTATAGAGTTTTGAATCAGAATTGTTTCATTTGTTAAATGTCAATAGTTTTGGTTAAAATGTTTTAATCGCTGTCACTTTCATAATATCTTTCGGCTACGCCGACCGTCATCGATGATTTTGGTCCCTCGTAATTGGGCGAAACGTAGTATTGTGTGGGGTACGATTGTGTAGGTGAACATGGGCCGACTGTAAAGTCAGATTCGCTTTGTTGAGTTTGGGCAGCGACTGTTTTTATGGCTGAGATTATCGATTTGTTTTGTATTTGTTGTTGCTTGATGATCTGTCTCCGTTTGTTTCTCGCAATTACACCAGGACTGGATGTTGTAGGGGGACAAGTTTGTACTGATGTGACTGATTCATCTGATTCGGTAACCGAGGGTGTTGAGCGTTTTCGTTTTAAAGGAATTCATGCCGCTGAGTCTTTTGTAGCAGCTTTACGTTTTGGTCTGCTAGGTGGCTCCGCTATAACAATTGAAATAGATGGCATCTCCATTGGCACCGCAAAATCACTTCTTATTTCGGCGGGTTGTTTTGGCGGTGCTGTTGTTATCGATATTTTTGATTTAGTGGGCGTTCGTACCCGAAGAGCGCGGGTTACATTAGAATGTATTGAAGAGACCGTACTGACATCATCTGCTAATTTCCTGTGCTTCAAGCGTTTACCTCCCTCTAGCCTTTTCCCTAATTCTTTCGCGTGATGGCTGATCAGTTCCTCGGTTGTTTTTCCCGTTGGTGTCTTTGGTCGTCGATTTGCGTAGACTTGAAGTTCGGTTTGACGTTCGGCTTTTGTGCCAAATTTCGCCAAGTCTGAATATCTGATAGTTACGTCTCTTTTTCCTGGTTCTTTAATGACTGAGGTGAATGTATCCTATTTTACCACCGAAGATCCGGGCGCCAACACGTCGTATAACCCATCTAGGCTTTTCTTAGATCGGTTCGTGCGCGGTCTCTTTTTAGCGAGTATTACTTCTAATGAAGCTTCTGTTCGTGGCACTGATTGTCCAACGTCTGAGTGAGGAATCACTCTTGATTCCTTGTTCGGGTCCTCGTTTTTTCTTTTTGTCACATCTTTGCTTAGCCTGTCTTTGTTTAACTCAATTTCTGTGTCGCTTCGTCCTTCTTTGTTCCAATTTTCATCAGCAATGAGTTCCTCCCATCTGACAGTCTCCAAATCTAAATATTTATATAAAATATTTTTGTAAGTCAGACTTTTTGGGTCCGGTTTAGTCGTTATATTACTTAATGGAGTTTTCGCCTTTCTACCAAATGTGCCTCAAATGGTGATATATTAATAGTCTTTTGACGGCATATTCGGAGCTGGTTAATTATTGAATTTTTTGATGCTTTCACATTGAATTGATTTTGCGCCGCCGTTTTAATACAAGCTAATCGATTCTTGATTGTTTAAATTAGCCTTTCAACTAAGCAAATTGCTCTGTGATTGTGTAATGGAGCTTCAATTAACTGTATGTTATTTTGACTACAAAATGTTTTAACTTGTTGTCCCGTTTGGCATCGAGCTTGATCCAATCTAATTGTACGGGGTAGTAAAACATATTCTTGAAGAAATTTCAAAATATTATTTGCATTAGCTCTATCAAATACTTCTGCTGTTGGGAATTTTGAAAATCGATCAATACATGCAAGAAAGTAAATCTCTTGATTTTTTTCATTATAGATTGGTCCTCCAAAATTAATTTGAATTTCTTCATTTGGAACTTTGCATAACTTTAATGGTGTCCATTTATTAGCAGGTATAATAGATTTTAACTTTTTACCAATTTTGACACAGGGGTTGCATTTTGCGGTCTTTGTAGCTATGTCCCTGTTTATATATGGCAACCACGCGTGAGTTGCCATATCGGTCATTCCCCATGTTCCAGGATGAGTTGCATGGATGGCGTCAACGTATGCATCTTTGATTGCATGGGGAAGGGCTATCCTGTCGTCGATGCAGACACATACATTCTACACAAACATTTAGGTCTTTCCAAAAAGAATGTATATAGGGTGATATCTGCTTGCATCGGTCCTCATTTTCGGTTAGGAAGCAATCTCGGATCTCTTTTAGAATCGCATCGTTTTGTTGTAAGGCTAGCCATCAGGGAACTGGAAAAGGTAATTGAGAGTGCGAAGTTGAAGGAGTTGAAATAGAGATCATCTACTGAAGGCGAAGTGACTGTTGTCGTATCAGTAGTTGGGGTGATTGGCGTTGCGGGTACTGTTTGGGCTGATGACGGTCCTGCTTCGTCTGCAAATCGTACTCTCGAGGGCGTCGATTATTTGACTTGCATCAAAGTTTCATCGTCGGAATTTGATTGAGACATCATGTAGACTTTATTGAATTTGTTTGCAATTCATTGGAAGTTGTTTAATTCAGGTAGCGACTGTTTGGTAGAACGATTCAAGGCAAAAAGCGAGTGAGGAATGTTAGCTGTCTCGATTTTGATATTGGAATCTAAGTTATTTGGTGTTAATTCGTTAATTGAGTTATCATAATTGGTTATTCGTAATTGTAGAATATTCTGGATTTCGAGGTGCGAATTCACTGCATAATTTGTTAAAGGAATTTGGATTATTTGAGCCTCGTTTTGTAAGGATATTTCGCGCTGCGAAATCGACGTAATTTTCTGCATTTAATAAGAAGCGTTTCACACCGCGTTTAATTAAATTCAGTTTTGCTACTATAAATTGCTCGTCATATGCAGATATATTAACGACTTTCTGTTGCAGTTCGCGAGAGATAGATTCCACTAATCCCATTTTTGAGCCAGGGAGATGATCAATTGAAAAATCAAATGGTAGTAATCGATCTACCCAACGTGTCAATCTACTATTATAAGATTTGTTATATCTGTTCTTTCTCATGATTGAGAGAAGAGCCCTATGATCAGTTATTACAGTAAATGGTTTGCCGTATAAATACTATTTAAAGTGTTCCACGGACCAGACAACACCCAAAAATTCGAGCTGATTTATGCTACATCTGTCCTCCACAGAATTCAAGAATCGTGACGCGAATGCTACTGCATGCCAGTCATTGGGTGTTCGTTGTTCTAATGCACATGCCAAATCCTTACGTGAAGCGTCGCATTTAATTCGTGTTTCTAACTCCGGGTTAAAATGTTCATTTTCGGTAGTTTCCGCAATTTGTTCTTTAATCAATGAGAACTACTGTTTTTCATGCTCATCCGTCCAGGGAAATTTTTTTATTTTTCTTAAGAAGAGGTCGGAGTGGGTAGCATAGTTGTGACAAATTTGGAATGAATTTTTCTAAATGATGTACTGAACCCATAAACGATCGGAGTTTTTTAAGATTGGTTGATGCTGATAATTTTCCGATTGCATCCGTTTTATTTGACAGTGGAGTTACACCTGATTGTGTAATATTATGTTCGAGCCATCCAATATTTTCTTTTGCGAAGTGACATTTTGCAAGATTTATTCGGAGATTTTCTTGATCTAATTTTATTAGACATTTCCGTACTAAATTGAGATGTTTTTCTATTCCACTTCTGCTCACTATCAATATATCGTCCAAGAAACAGAAAGTATTATCCAAACCTGCGAGAGTGCAATCAATAGCTTTTTGAAATTCTGCTGGCAAATCCGTAAGACCGTAAAATCCAGTTTTGAAGCGATATGTGCCAGTCATATCTCCGCTAACGATATTAAAGCTACAATGGCGGGCCGTATCACTATGTAACTTTAGTTGGCTATATGCGTACTGTAAATCAAGAGTTGTAAAATAAGCAGTCTCTTGCGGCGCCGTTGACAGTGTTTGAGAAATCGTTTGAATTAGCGAGTCTATGTTTGGCATTTGATACTTGTTTTTGTGAATGGCTTTATTTAGAATTTTGGAGTCTAGTGCTATTTTGATTGACTGATCCTTTTTTTACTGTAATGACTATTGGAGAAATAAAAAATTGATCAGAACAATTGGTTAGTTTTTCTATATGTCCTTCGTTTAGCAAGTTTTCAAGTTCAATTTTCACTTTCGGTTGAAGATGTATTGGCACTTTTCTTCCTTTTTGATGTGTCACTCGATAATTTTTGTTAAATTTTGAGCTAACCGTGTGATGTTTAGATTTTCCGATTTGTGAGATCAAATCTGGGAATTCTTTTGCTAACGACCTTTTTATTGCACAAGTTTGATCTATGTTATTGACTTCTACATTCGGGCAAGATTTCTGCGATATTATTATGCCTAATTGGTCAAAAAGGTCTCGTCCGAGAATTGGTCGGAGACCATCAGCTACGACCTTTATTTTTGGTTTCTGAATTCCAATCGTTGCATCGAACTGGCGTTTTCAAAGTGCCTAGAGTTTTGACAATATCATTAGAAAAAGATTTTAATTCTAATGGTTTTTTTCTCTGACCATTGTGATTGCGGACAGTTATACATTATTTTTTTAGCGAGCGACATATTAATAATAGTGCAACCACTGCCGGAATCGAGAAGCAAATCGCAATCTGTATTTCCGATCGTTATCATCATATTTTTCAGTCCTGCTTGCGGTGAATTAACATTTTCTACTGTCGCAACGTAATTGTCGTCTGAGGAATCATAATCCGAATTAATTTGCTCGTTATAATTTATATAATTAACTTTTTGACTTTCCTGACTTGAATTTTGATCCGTAATTTCAGCAGTTTCTACATTATTAATACGATTATTTTGTTGTGTATTTCGTGCAGTGTTAAGTTTTCTTCCACATACCTTTGCGAAATAGTTGACCAAACCACAGTGATTACATTTCTTACCCATAGCAGGGCAAACCTGGAGGTGCGTTGTTGTCAAAGACTGACCACAACCACGACATTGTCCAACTGATGCAAGGTTCACTACTGTTCTACCTGATTGATTTCCACGCACACCCGCGCCGCAAAATCGATTGAATGATTGTATCGCGTTTACTGTACTGCCAGTTTCACCGTTATTAGATGATATTCTCTGCTGGTTCTGATGGCCCATTTCCATATTGACTGCAATACTGAGTGCTCTTTCTGGGTCAACTGTATCACGGAGAAGTTCCCGTTGAATATCATCATCCAACATGTTTGTGATGAAGATGTCCCTGATGACTACCTCCTCACGATTTCCAAAATCACAATTTTCAGCCAATTCTTTCAAGATGCTGTAGAATTGTTCTACTGTTTCACCCTTTTTCTGCTTTCGAGAAAAGAACACATATCGATCGAATGTGATATTTCGTGGACGGACAAAGGCTATCTCCATCATCTCCCAAAGTTTGAGGGTAGACAGTTCATAGATATTATCATGAGGAAATTTTTGTGTTAGCAAACGTCTTCCCTCTGTACCAATGCTTAGGTATAAAAGAGACACACATTTTTGATCGCAAAGATTCCATGGCCGTTCCCCGCATAGTACTCCCGCTTCTGTTAACTTTCGACATTTTAACTCCCATTGCAACTTCAATTGACTGTTTCGTATCTGACGATCTCTCTCCGTTTCCATTGTTGCATCTTCAATTGCCGTTTCGTAGTTTGGTTCCGCTGGCAGTCGAACCGTCGTAGGTTTCGGTTGTAACAGCGTGTCCAATGTGATGTTCTCACGTGCGAGGATCGCAAGTTTGACTTGGATCCGCCTTTTTTCCCATCTGATTGGTGGGTCCGACGTTGGACGTTCCCAAAATGGTTATATCGACAATGGTGTTTTTCGAGATTCTCGAGCTGACTGCGCCATGTCGTACAGATTAGCAATCTGTAGATTGAGTTGATTCGCGGTGCCGATTTATTCAAATTTAGTATTCCAATTTGTTGGCTTATTCGCGGAGCGAATCGACACTTAATTTTGATGCTTGTTGAGTTTATATTCTGAATACAGAATTATTGTAGATTTGGCGGAGCGAAAGTTTGTTCTCTTATTGAATGGGTATTTCGCTTATCAAAATAAGCTTAATTTGTATCTTGTCTAAATTAAGACTTTAGCGGAGCGAAATCTAGTTTAAGAGAGAGACAACTAAATTGAATTCAGAAAATGAGCAGAATGATTCCAATTAAAAATTAACTAAAATTGATCAACAATTTGTTCACAACACTACATTTCCAATTGCGGCAACTTAAAATCACGAGACAACATGAACAGACAAAAGATATCATACACAGGATGTAAACAAAATTAAAATTGTGAAAACTTAAGATTTGATCTTCAGAACAAGAACTAAATGATGAGTGAAGTAATGGTAAATGAAAATGAACTAAATTGATTTAACTTAAAATGAACTTGATTAGCTGCACCAAATCAATAGCCCCCAGACTGACATGTACTATTGTACCACAGAAGCATAAAATTGAATTTATCAGTGGAAGGAACAAAATCTTGTAAAAGATTCATAGGTGATTGAATACATCTAAAGAACCATAGCTGTATGCGCAAAATGAAAAATTCCAGATCAGTACCGATAAGTCTGTACAGACGAAGCACTGGTTTGCCGTCCTTAGCAAACCCGAGTTTGCCGTCCTTAGCCTGTTGATCACATTGAATAGTTAGTATATACCTAAAGGGTGGTATAATTGTTGATTTCTGGTTGAGGTAAAATAGCGATACTAAAGCAAGGCAGCTAACAGCTAACCCAACTAACTCGCTGCTCGCAAAATAATTACCTTCAAAGCTCAGCATTAATAACCGATTTTTTTTTCGGGAGTTATAAAAAATAAGCCAAACCAATCCTGAAATGCAAGTAAACAATAACCGACATTACCAGAAAATGTTTTGTTAAACCCAATATTATTATTTCTTGAGCAGCTTGAAATAGCTTTTATTAAGAATTTGAGTTAGTTTTGAAGCTTTGGAAGACAAATAAAAAATAAATAACAAAGAAAAACTATGTATTGCAAAAAAATAGTTCCATATTTCAAGTTATGCATTAATTAAGCAAGGAAAAAAATGTTTAATCAGAATTCCATAGCTTGATATTTTTGAAAGAAAACCTCAAGAAATTTATATAAACTTTCTTTCTGTGGATATTTACACAACATCTTTAAATCTCATGCAAAAGATAGCGAATTCACTTTCTTTTTGGAAAAAGTGGGGAGAATAATGGCTACAAATTTTTTCGAGATTGAAACCGAAACTGGTGATCAAACGAAAATTTCGAGTAATAAACAAAAAAGAGAATTTTTGAAGCGGCATAGAAAAAATACCAGTTCTCATCATGCCGAATCGGGAAACGGTCGATGTAATAACTGGAGAGTGCAGCTGCGCGGATAATTAAGCCAGGGATTTTTTTATGCACCAAAAGCACAGAGTTTTACATTGATATTAATAATGAGAGAAGCCTGTACGGAAAATCGCTTACACAATTTTTTTCTGTATGTTACTTTGGCACGCAGTTCTGCTAGCAACTGAATGAAATCGTATCTTTCGAGATCTACCTACATCTCGAGCGGCAATTTCTGACATCTTATACGACAAATTGATCCATGGATGAGTTGTCAGAGTTTGTCAAATCGATGATATTCTATATATTTTCTCCGTTGTCTTTCATAGGACACATTTTTGGTAAAGAAGATGAATTCACTTTTTGGAAAACAGGGGAATTGCTAAGAATTCTTAAGAACTATGGCCAAAATTATTTTATGAAAATGAAAAAAATTGGCAATTGAAAGAAATAGGGAGAAAAATTAAGGTCAAATATGCGGGAGAAACTTTTTGACAACGCAGAAGGAAAATATTTGTCTCAACCGAAATTTGATTGCTATATAAATCCAATTTCGTTTTTACACTGTTTTCAGTTGACTGTCTTTCGGTGTGTAAAAGTTTGGAGTCTTATTTTTCTTAGGAAATTGTCCCCAAGAATTGTATTCCAATTTCTGATGCTGCTTATACTTGGAAACCATAAATTTACCTAAATTAAAGTTTTAGGTTACATGAAAAAGGTTGCAAAGATATCTATGATGAGCAATATTGATGCAAGTTAGTGAACTTTGAAATATAGGAATATGAACACAAAACGATTTCAGAAACTATTTTTTTTCCTGGAAATGTATTTTTTTCCCTTTGGGAAAACTCTAATTGTGTACAACTTCACTTAGTTTGTTTCTTGTTTTTATTTATCGGGATGATTTTCCTATGATATTTTTATAGCCATGTCAGACTTAACGTTTCTGTTTTTCGAGGGAGATTTCCGTATCCAGAAATCGAGAAAATTGAAGCTGAATTTGGTTTTCATATTCTTGTTGTTACGCTATTTCATCTGGTTTTCGAGTTTTACCTGAGAAGAAGCAAAGGAATCAATTCTTTTCTGATAGAAAACAGAAAAACATTTTGTTCGCATTGCACAATATCATTTCTAACTTTTTTGTTTTAAATATTTTTTATCATTGCTTCTATAATTGAAGAGCTTTACAAGAACTTTTATCAGATCTATACTACCATTAAAGGTCCCCAAAAGGGTAAAAGTAAAATTCTAACTACGCAAAAGATAACCCTGATATAGTGTTGAATGGTAATTTTAATACTTCAGAGAAATGTCGGGTATTATGATCGAGCCAGTTCAAATCCAGTATGCTATATTTTCACAGTAGTTGTGCCTGCTAAGACCTCCTAACAAGTTCTAAGAAGGCTTCCGTTATTTTTTTTCAACCAGCAGAAAAGATCCTGAAATTAATTTTTGAAAAGTTAAGGCGGACGGTTATAATATGTAATTCT